>NC_083579.1:467982-542982 GCF_027579695.1 Neoarius graeffei | reverse complement strand
AGGAAGTCTGGGGCTCCTGATCCCTCACAGGTAAAGCTTAATAATGATTTGTGTTACAAAAACGTAGGGGTCGACCATAACCTGAGCCGATATTCAACATGTTTATGGTTATCAGAATCTGCACTTAAACTTGTTTCCTTGGCTACAGAAGCCTTTTTTTTTGTGATGTATGTGTATATCTGACAAAACCGTGATCAAACGGGTACACTTCTGTAGTCTGGCCCAGTGTTCTTCCCACAGCATTATTGGATTGCTTGGAATGTGGATGATGCATCAGGTACAACCACCCAACACTTCTGTAATCTGTATTACGGTCGGGCTGATGGGTGATGCTAATGGGCATCACAATGTTGAGCCCAGCGTCGTTATTCCTACCACCCACCTACAAACAATCCACACCAACAGTGGGATGCACCCTGACGCATGCACACTATAATTCTAGTGTCTTTTCTATAACGTAGAAAAAGATATTAATTGCTTGTTCCTCAATTATTACTTATTTGTTGGGATTTCCCTGAGAATCAAGTTTTGTGTTGAAGTAAAGGCTAAAGGGAGTCCTCATACCTCTTTTGAATAATTCCGTGTTAAAATAACCTTAAGTAAGCTCAAACTAAAAGAGGTTTATTTTAGCTTGATGGTGCACAGGGCACCCAAAAATGGACCTCTTTCTTATTAGAGGCTGGAGTGGAGCCCAAATTTTATATGTAATGGAGAGACCTGTATCTGTATAAATACACCGTGGTGTAGTGGTTAGCACTGTCGCCTCACAGCAAGAAGGTCCTGGGTTTGAGCCCAGCGGCCGGCGAGGGCCTTTCTGTGTGGAGTTTACACGGGGAGAACTGTGTCCGCGTGGGTTTCCTCCGGGTGCTCCGGTTTCCCCCACAGTCCAAAGACATGCAGGTTAGGTTAACTGGTGACTCTAAATTGACCGTAGGTGTGAGTGTGAATGGTTGTTTGTCTCTATGTGTCAGCCCTGCGATGATCTAGCGACTTGTCTAGGGCGAACCCCGTCTCTCGCCCATGGTCCGCTGGGATAGGCTCCAGCCCGCCTGCAACCCTGTACAGGATAAGCGGCTACAGATAATGGATGGATGGATGTTGTGAGTAAGAATTGAATTCTTGTCAGTTTTGGAAATATAACAATCAAATTTATGGTGAATTAATATCGGCCCCCAATATTGGTTATCGGTGTCCTTGATTACTAATTATTGATATCTGTATTGGCCCAGAGTAAAACCTATTGGTCGATCCCTAGCATAAACGATGTTTTCAGATTAGTAAACCTTATAAACAGATTTATAAACAGTGTTGATATTTTTTGCTAAATAAGTGTTTTATTATTTGATCCTCAGCTGTGTGAGGACATGAAAACAGAGACTTCAGATGGAGAGACAGCCGAAGCATCAGAAGTCTGTGTGAAGAAGGAAGAGACGCTGGAGCTGAACATCTACAACCATGGAGACGATCTCAACAACCCACCTGAAGGTCTCTCCATTAAAGAGGAAGAGCCTGACAGTAAAGACTACCTCTGTAAGACATCAGGCCACTCTGGAGCTCAGTAACAGTCTAGCTGAATATTCTACCCTACACACTATCTAGTGCACTAAAAGTACAATAGGGGGTCATTTGGGATGTAGCCTCCTGTCTCAGATTTAGTCACCAAATTGTGACCAATTGAATTTGAATTTTATTGAGAAGGTGTCTAGATACCTAGGAGTGAGGGGAAACTAATTAATTTTTTAAACTTTCCTTTAAATACATTCCAGACATAAACAGATGCCGACAATCTGAACAAAAAAGTGTGGAATAACACTCGATGGCTCATGCAGTTATATAAAAACAAGCTATGCCTGGGTGATTTATTTTCATAAAACAGCATGGTCCAAAGTGTCTTATTCCTCTTATACCACAGTGATTTTCCTACAATTACAGTTTTTAATTTATTAATGAATGATACATTGCATTTATTGTTATATTTAATGTTGCTGAATGTCTGTGTTCCTGTTCTCATTTATGTTATAGCAGCTATAAATAGTTATTCTCTCTGTCACGATCCAGCCCGGAACTTCCAAGTCCTGATGGTTGTGTCTGTATTCCATGTGGTCCACTCTGGGTTTCCCTGTTCTCACCTGCTATGCATTCACCATTAGTTACCTCATATAAACGCGGCGTGGGTAACGACTCAACGTGGAAATATACTGGCCGTCACATCAAGTCTCGCTTGCGTCTTTCTCTGTTTAGGTTCTGGGTTTTTTTGACTCTGCACTCTGTTTTTGGATTAAGAGTTTTGCCTGCCATTCTTGGATTTTTGCTCTGGATATATTAACTGTGTTTCCTGAAACTGATCCCAGCCTGTGCTCTCCCTTGCTGAGTCTTCACTACAAAGACTCACCAAGGTACATCTCAGTCCTCTTCTCTGTGATTACTGTAGCTGCTTATTGTGTGCTCGTCTGCACCTGCAACCTTCAGGTGTCTGCCTTCCCTTCTGAGAGCTCTTGTGTAATGCATGTCCTCACCTTTTTAACGTGAAAAGCACACGAGTGGGGAACAGCGGTTCGGGATGTCAAGGCTCCCTGATCAAATTTTAAGGAGTTTTTGGAAGAAATGCAGAAGGTTTTTGACCAATCTCACAAGGGCAGGGGGGCAGCTAGATGGCTAATGGGACTGAAACAAGGAGGTAGACCAGCTCACGATTATGCCATTGAGTTCCGGACTCTGGCCGCGGCAGTGGATTGGGACGCTAGTGCCTTATATGACACCTTTTTTCATGGACTTACCCATGCCATTTTGGATGAGATTGTGCCTCATGACCTTCCTGAAAGCTTGGATGGCCTGGTGGATCTTGCCAGCCGGGTGGATGATCGCTTACAGCTGCGGAGTCGGGGAAGAAGCTGTAGGTTAAAGCCTAGGACTGTCACCCCTTTATCGGATGGTGCCACCTCTGCCAAATCAGAGCCCATGCAATTAGGCAAGACCTGGGTAATGCCGGAGGAGAGAAGGTGCTGTCGTTAGACTAGTTCCTACTTTTACTGTGGACAGTCTGGACATTTTATCTTCCTCTGCTTGTTAAAAGGGGTCTGCCCACCAGTAGCTACAGGGATATGTATGGGTGTCTCAATACATTCTTCCCCTGCAGAGAGGGCAGCCTTTACCGTCAAAGTAGTTTTTCAGAATAAAATTCAATCTGTCAAAGCCCTCATTGACTCTGGGGCAAACCAGAGCTTTATCAAGACTTCCCTGGCAGACATGTTGGGCATCTCCTTCCAGGAATTAGATTTTCCTCTTGTATTCAGATATATTAGGCAGCAAGGGAACAACTGTCAGTTCTTGAAGTTGACGTATTGAAAATGGGGCAGGCAAAAGGATCTGGGCAACTTTGACAAGGGCCCGAGTTCAAAGACATGCAGTTAGGTTAACATGGGGCGGCCTTGGGCTGAAGTGCCCTTGAGCAAGGTACCTAACCCCTAACTACTCCCTGGGTGCTGTAGTATGGCTGCCCACTGCTCTGGGTGTGTGTACATGTGTTCACTGCTTCAGATGGGTTAAATGAAGAGGATGAATCTCACTGTGCTTGAGTGTGCATGTGACATAGGCTTCTTCTTCTTCAAATTGTCATGGCTAAACAACTAGGTCAGAGCATCTCCAAAATGTCAGACCTTCTGGTGTGTTCCTGGTATGCAGTGATTAGTACTTACCAAAAGTGGTTCAAGGAAGGATAACCATTGAACTGGTGACAGGGTCATGGGTGCCCAAGGCTCACGGACATGTGTGGAGAGCGAAAGCCAGCTTGTCTGGTCCAGTCTCACAGAAGAGCTACTGTAGCATAAATTGGTGAAAAAGTTAATGCTGGCTATGATGGGTGTCAGAGCACATGATGCATCACAGCTTGATCGCTGCATATGAGGCTGCGTAGTTGCACACTGGTCAGAATGCCCATGCTGACCCGTGTCCACTGATGAAAGCGCCTACAATGGGCACGTGAGCATCAGAACTGGACAACGGAGCAATGTAAGAAGGTGGCCTGGTCTGCTGAACCATGTTTTCTTTTACATCATGTTGATGGTTGGGTGTTTGTGTGTCACTTAACTGGGGGAAGAGATGGCACCAGGATACACTATAGGAAGAAGGCAAGCCGACGGAGGCAGTGTGATGCTCTGGGCAAGGTTCTGCTGGGAAACCTTGCATCCTGGCATTCATGTGGAAGTTACTTTGAACATACCCCCTACCTAGACATTGTTGCAGACCAAATACACCCTTCATGGCAAATGTATTCCCGAATGGCAGTGGTCTCTTTCAGCAGGATAGTGTGCACTGTCCAACTGCAAAATATGTTCAGGAATGGTTTGAGAAACATGACGGAGATCAAGGTGTTGACTTAGCCTCCAAATTCTCTAGATTTGGACGTGTGACTAAGTGTCCTTATGTATGGATGTCCACGTATCAAGTTTATTGGTATAGCGCTTTTAATAATGGACATTGTCACAAAGGAGCTTTACAGGAAATTAAAGACTTTAAACATATGAGCTAATTTTATCCCTAATAAATTTATTTATCTCTGATGAGCAAGCCTGTGGTGACAGTGGTAAGGGAAAACTCCCTCCGACAACATGAGGAAGAAACGTTGAGAGGAACCAGACTCAAAAGGGAACCAATCCTCATTTGGGTGTTAACAGATTATAAATAACTTTGTGACGATATAGAACAAAGTACAACTGTATAACCAGGAAGTTCTTTATAGTTTTAACATGAAGTATATTTTGTCAAGTTATCAACTGTTCATTGATGGAGACTTGAGTGCAAGACTGTTCATGACAACTGCAGTCCTAAAGTTATCATGACGACTGTAGTCCTCAGCCGTCAGAGCAAAACTGTAAATGTCCGGAGCCATCTTCCAAGTGCAACTTTCGACTGTCCATATGGGGCCATCCTCCACAGGGGCAATGTGATGAGACTCCAGCCAGATGAAGGGCATCAGGATGGATCAGGCAGGTCCAAAGAGCAGGAGAGGTCAGCATCTTGCTGGTGTCTCAGGCTCAACATTGACAGAGGGAAGAGACCGGGGGGGGGCACAGGTTGTGAAGTATGCCCAGTGTCCTGTAATGGTAAAGAACATGAAAGATTTTGCACGGAGTACAAGCATGGACTCTGGCAAGACTAACTATGATAGCATAACTAAAAGGGAGAGCCAGAAGGTAACACGGCCATGAGGGAGCCTTGGGACATAAAGCAGCAGCCACTCCACCATTGACAAACACGAGTGAGAGTGGGGGGGTGACCGCATCCATACATCCCAGTTTACCAAAGCACTCTATGCCTGAGGACTGTCCAAATCTACTTCTTGACCTAATAAAAAAATATATATATATATAACAAAAGGCTTGACTAAACAGATATGTTTTCAGCCGAGACATTACCACTGAGACTGTGTCTGCATCCTGAACACTACTTTGAAGGCTGTTCCATAACTGTGGGGTTTTGTTAAAAAAAAAATCTCCACCCCTTGATGTAGCCTTCACTATATAAGGTACCAATAGATAGCCTGCACCTTTTGATCTAAGTAGGCGTGGCGGGTCATAAAGGACGAGAAGTTCGCTCAGGTACTGTGGTGCAAGACCATTCAGTGCTTTAAAGGTCCATAGTAGTATTTAACGACATGGCATAAAATACTTCAGACATAATGTGTACAATTGTACGCATGAAGTTCCATTACTTACTGTAGGCAAGTGGAAGCTCATTTCTGCAAAATTGTACACAATTGTACACATGGAGGCTCTCAAAATAGCATAGGTCACCATCTGTTGATTACAGCCCGATTTCACATTCCAAAAAGGCAACACCCATGGTGGGAAGGAGCTGCAAAGAGGTAATTTGTCTTTCAAATTTCATATGAGGTATTTTAGTGGACAAGCTAATTTCTACTTATTGTATTAGTCTAAGACCCATAGAGGACGTAAGTCATAGTAATTGATTAAATGCTTCAGAATTCTTTAGAAGATAATTTTTTTCAAAATTGGTGTGTACAATTGTACACACTGTGACTCAGCTCTGTCAGTATTCAGTACGTTTTGAATCATTTGGAAGTAGTTTTACCATGGCGATGCTGTTTTCTTGATACTTCAGTTCAGTTTATGACTTGGTCTGTCTACAAACTAGTAATATCCACAATGTAGGCCTGTTATTGAGGAGATAACCGGGGTACTGGTCTATGATGTGCTGAAAAATGAATCGTGGACCTTTCAACTTTTAAAAATGTTTTTTTTTCCCAGGAAAATAGGTTGTTGGTTTTTTTTTCTTTTCTCCTTCCCAGGGCAACAGTTTACTGTGGAGGATGTTCAAGCTATCCTAGATAACTGACATTGAGTTATCTGGTTCTGAAGATGATGATGAGCCCTATGCACCCAATATTGACAGTGATGTTGAAAACAACTCTGATGATGAAAATGATGTCGAAACAAGCCCCAGCACATCAGCAGCAACAGGACAAGGGCAACAACAGATGAGCGTTGAAATAAAGTGGCATTCTTTGAATAAAAAACCATTTGATCCTGGCAATATAACCTGGACTGGGAACTTTTAATCTGGGGCACCCACTGGAGACTCCTGCGAGATATTTCAAGTATTTCAAACCAGAAATTTTCAAAACTTTTGCAGAGCAACATGTACTATTCGCAGGCCAGAGGTAGAACCTTGAGGACTACTGCAAATGAAATACGAAAGTTCTTTGGTGTATCAATCATCATGGCAAATCTGTGCTTTCCACGCATTCGTATGTTCTGGCAACAGTCAACCAGAGTTGACAGGATTGCTACTGCAGTGCCTGTGAACATGTATTTCCAGCTCTGTACAAATCTGCACATAAATGCTGCTCAAGGACCTGATGCTCAAAATCGGAACAAATTCTGGAAGGTGCAACCTGTCGTGGATGTAGTCCAAAATCGCTGTCTCAAGCTACCTCATGAGGAATACATCTCTGTAGATGAACAAATGATACCATTCACAGGGCAAGTTCCAGCCAAGCAGTTCATCAAGAGTAAGCCCAATCCAGTCGGAGTCAAAAACTTTGTGATCTGTGGTATCTCTGGAAGGGCCCTGGATTTTTAACTTTTACCAAGGAAAAGGGACCGGGGTTCTAACATGTAGGACTTGGTGCATCAGTGGTGTTTAGACTCTCAGAAACCATACCAAGACAAATGAACTACGAAGTTTATTTTGATAACTACTTTACTGGCATGCCACTAATCAAAGAACTACAACCCCGATTCCAAAAAAGTTGGGACAAAGTACAAATTGTAAATAAAAATGGATTGCAATAATTAACAAATCTCAAAAACTGATATTGTATTCACAATAGAACATAGACAACATATCAAATGTCAAAAGTGAGACATTTTGAAATTTCATGCCAAATATTGGCTCATTTAAAATTTCATGACAGCAACACATCTCAAAAAAGTTGGGACAGGGGCAATAAGAGGCTGGAAAAGTTAAAGGTACAAAAAAGGAACAGCTGGAGGACCAAACTGCAACTCATTAGGTCAATTGGCAATAGGTCATTAACATGACTGGGTATAAAAAGAGCATCTTGGAGTGGCAGCGGCTCTCAGAAGTAAAGATGGGAAGAGGATCACCAATCCCCCTAATTCTGCGCTGACAAATAGTGGAGCAATATCAGA
Source organism: Neoarius graeffei (assembly GCF_027579695.1). Classification (NCBI taxonomy): domain Eukaryota; kingdom Metazoa; phylum Chordata; class Actinopteri; order Siluriformes; family Ariidae; genus Neoarius; species Neoarius graeffei. The sequence continues at coordinate 535,309 of NC_083579.1, read as the reverse complement.
AAGGAGTTCGACAGTGTAAAATTGCAAAGAGTTTGAACACATCATCATCTACAGTGCATAATATCAAAAGATTCAGAGAATCTGGAAGAATCTCTGTGCATAAGGGTCAAGGCCGGAAAACCATACTGGGTGCCTGTGATCTTCGGGCCCTTAGATGGCACTGCATCACATACAGGCATGCTTCTGTATTGGAAATCACAAAATGGGCTCAGGAATATTTCCAGAGAACATTATCTGTGAACACAACTCACCGTGCCATCTGCCGTTGCCAGCTAAAACTCTATAGTTCAAAGAAGAAGCCGTATCTAAACATGATCGAGAAGCGCAGACGTCTTCTCTGGGCCAAGGCTCATTTAAAATGGACTGTGGCAAAGTGGAAAACTGTTCTGTGATCAGACGAATCAAAATTTGAAGTTCTTTATGGAAATCAGGGACGCCATGTCATTCGGACTAAAGAGGAGAAGGACGACCCAAGTTATCATCAGCGCTCAGTTCAGAAGCCTGCATCTCTGATGGTATGGGGTTGCATTAGTGCGTGTAACATGGGCAGCTTACACATCTGGAAAGACACCATCAATGCTGAAAGGTATATCCAGGTTCTAGAGCAACATATGCTCCCATCCAGACGACGTCTCTTTCAGGGAAGACCTTGCATTTTCCAACATGACAATGCCAAACCACATACTGCATCAATTACAGCATCATGGCTGTGTAGAAGAAGGGTCCGGGTACTGAACTGGCCAGCCTGCATTCCAGATCTTTCACCCATAGAAAACATTTGGCGCATCATAAAACGGAAGATACGACAAAAAAGACCTAAGACAGTTGAGCAACTAGAATCCTACATTAGACAAGAATGGGTTAACATTCCTGTCCCTAAACTTGAGCAACTTGTCTCCTCAGTCCCCAGACGTTTACAGACTGTTGTAAAGAGAAAAGGGGATGTCTCACAGTGGGAAACATGGCCTTGTCCCAACTTTTTTGAGATGTGTTGTTGTCATGAAATTTAAAATCACCTAATTTTTCTCTTTAAATGATACGTTTTCTCAGTTTAAACATTTGATATGTCATCTATGTTCTATTCTGAATAAAATATGGAATTTTGAAACTTCCACATCATTGCATTCCGTTTTTATTTACAATTTGTACTTTGTCCCAACTTTTTTGGAATTGGGGTTGTAAAAGCAAGGGGGATACATTCCCTTGGCGTTGTCAAAGGTGATCATTTGATGATGATGATGATGCCCTTTATTGTCACTAGTCACATGTACCAGCGAAATTAGCCGTCAACCTGTCCGTACATATACAACATACAATTGACATCGGGTAGACAGGACAGGAAGACAGGAATAAAAAGAAAACACAGCATGAGGAGAAATAAGGAAAAAAAAGAACACCCCCACACTATGCTCCTGTCAGGAGTACAGTGTGGGAACATTTAAAAAAAACCTTGCATAAGCACAACTACAACACAGGTACACTTTAAACACAGGACTTGAGGGGGGGGAGTAAGGGGGGGGAGGTAATCCAGTGCAAGCAAGCAGCCGTCTGCTCCTGCAGCCATGAAGGTGCTGGTCGCGCACCCGCTTGTCACACTGGGGGTAAAAATGGCGACCGCGGAGAGTTAGAGAGGAATGCGAGGAATGAGAATGTCTCCCAGCAGTGACCTTCTGGGGGAAATGTTTTCTCAGCAACGGCCTAAAACCAGGCCGGTGCTGTCTCAGGGCGCCGAATGTCGATAAGATATGAATTGTTTGGTCTTTCCAGACGCAGTCTTTACACGTCCTCACCGCTTGTCCATATCTGTCCATTCTATTCAAATTCAAATTGATCTCCGAAAAACGTATTCCTTGCAAAGCTGGAAGCTGCTCCGAGATAACAGCCATTTTGTGGTTAAAGTTTTGAATGTCCACAGTTCGAGTGCCAACAGCTTTGCCCACCACTCCAATATCGGGCAGCTTTGTGGGGGTTTGAACAGCTGTCACCGTTGTCTGATTTCCTTGATATACCAGGGCAATGCCTAATCCAATCAGCAAAAGTCCTGTAATCATGGTTCCGAATAGGTAGATATCTTCAGTGTCCTCCACAGAAAGAATCGCCAGGCACACGACCCGCCACCGCTCCCACGCGCCCATCGTGTAACCAGCCGCAAACATTCCGGCAAGACAAATGGGTTCCCCCGAACCCAAGACTGTGTCAATTTCGTTAGGAGACCAATTTATCAATTCCATGCTTTTTTTAGTTTAGAAAGTAATGCAGGAAGAGTCTCTTCAAAAGCAGACGAGACAAAACATAAAAGCACAAGCAGGGAAAAAAGGAGGGAGAGGGAGAGCAGAAAAATGCGACCGCCTTCCGTGGAAGCATGGAGAAAAAAAAAAGTGATGGGGTGCCAAATAAAAACTCACCAAGACCTTAAAAAGGAGGGGCATGGCTCAATGGACAGCAAAGTATCTAATGAAGGTGACATTTGTTTGGTGCGCTGGCTTGACAATGGAGCTGTAACCATAGCTTCCAGCTTTGTTGGTGTTGAAGAGAAAGGCCAGGTTCGGCGTTGGAGTGAGAGTTAAAAAAAAAAAAGAGTACATCATGGTTGACATGCCAAAGTGTATCCAAGTGTACAATGATTACATGAGTGGCATTGACGAGCTGGATTTTCTCATCTCCTTGTACAGAATAAAGGCAAAAACTAGAAAGTGGCCAGTTAGTGATATTTCAGTGATATATCTGGTAGGGTTTTTTTTTCTTTCTTCCTCCTCTTTCAAGTCCAAACTGCTTAAAAATGGTTTTGTAACCATTTATTAGATAATAATAGTAATATTGGATCATTTTGCTCAATAAATAAATGACCAAGTATAACATTTTATTTGTTGAATTGGGTTCTGTTTATCTTCTACTTTTAGGACTTGTGTTAAAAATCTGCTGATATTTATCTCACATTTATGCAAAATTATAGAAAATTTCTAAATGGTTAACAAACTTTCAAGCACCGCTGTACATACACATTTGGACATAATTCCTTCCCGTTTCGTTTTCTCTGCTCCCAGACTGTGAAGTTTGCAAAACCTTCTTCTTCAACAAGTGTGAGCTTCATGGATTTCCCCTCTTCATCCCTGATACTCCTGTTCCCATGGGAGTCCCTGACCGAGCCAGGAAAACTCTTCCTCCTGGACTAGAGATTCGGAAGTCTGGTATTCCTGGTGCAGGCCTGGGAGTGTTTAATAAGGGGGAGACGGTTCCAGTAGGTGCGCACTTCGGACCTTACCAGGGAAGGTTGATAGATGGAGAGGAATCCATGAGCAGTGGATACTCCTGGGTGGTGAGTTTATTATATATTTGCTTATTATAAAGATTGCATAGGACTTTTTTTTTAAGCAAAAAAAGTCACCCCTGGATGAAGGTAGCTCCAAATAATATAAATTTCTTCTTGCCAATGATATATGGAGACACTTCGAACCCACTTTCAGGTCCATTAAACTGTATATAACTTAGTGGTACTTGTACAGTTTACTCAACTCTTTCCAGAGGAATTTTTTTTTAATGATTAAAAAGTCTTGACTTTTGAGGACGGTTATCTAAAAGATTTCATGTAAATTAATAATTTTAGTTTGTTTACAAAAGTCTGTAAACGGCAAAGCTTTTCTGATTCTTACAGGGTCCCATTAGGTTTGTCCTCACTGAACAGCTAGCCTTGTGTCTTAATTTGCTATATTTCAAGTCATATTAATATGAAACAACTGGGTCATTAATATGAATGAGCTGAGTTTCATTTGTGTGTAATTTAAATAAATTAAATTTGATGGCATAATCTGTGTTTAAATTTCCAGTCACTCATGACCATTATGTTTTAATGCTCATCAGTCAAAATCAAATCTACACAAGTTCATTTTTACAAATAATGTGAATTTTCATGAATACCAAATTTCTTTAAGATAAACCTTTTGAATCTTTTCAGACACAACACCGTTTGATTTGAGATAAGTAACGTTAACTTTACAGTATTCACTGTCGTTAACAACTAGTCCAAACACAGTTTTAACATTTTTTCAACGTAAGAAAGTAAACAGAGGATGTCAATACAGAAGTTATCACTGATAATGTTTATGGAAATTGAGCTTAGTTAGGGAATGTGTCTCTGACTCTTGTGTCCTTGCTTTAAAAAGCGCACTGTTGAATTTGTAGAGTTTTAACCTGTAAACCTTTCCGATTCAGAAACATGAATGCTGCTAACACATTCAGTAGCATATTTTTGTTGTTCAAAATATGATTGCATGTTATTTCAGCAAGTTCTGAGATGAGATTCTTTGTAAAGTCAGTTTATTAGGGCCCGAGCCCGAATGGGCGAAGGCCCTATTGTTCTTGTAAGAGTTCACTATTCTTCTTCTTCTTCTTCCGTCTTCTTCTTCTTCTTTATTTTTCTCCGCTGTTGGGCCATTTTCGGGGCACTTGCCATGGGCGAAAACGCACGAAATTTGGCACCAGTTCCGAGAATTGCCACCGCTACTCAGAACCAGAAGCCCAAACTTGGCCGGGGCTCAGGGCCTCTATAGCGCCCCCTAAGTCGTTGTGATTTTGGCCTCCCGCATTAAGGTGCCTGGGTGCCATGTAGTTTGTAGTAGTGGCATGCCATTTGGTACGCATATGTATCTCACTAAGCCGGACAAAAATGTAATGCCAATGCATTAGCCACGCCCAACAGGAAGTGAGGTAATTTCACTTTTGTGCGAAATGCATGGCCACGAAGACGGCGCAACTCCTCCTTGACCGTTCATAGGAATGTCACCAAAATTGATACACATCATCTACAGACATGGCTGACAAAAGTTACTAAATACGTTTCACGTAGGATAAACCGTTCAGAAGTTATACGTCAATCAATTTTCGATGCAAAATTTTACATGCTTAAAAATTCATAACAAATCTTCTGATTGCTCAAAACTGCTCATACTTCACACGCAAATCACTCATTGGGCTTCTGACATGTTACCCAATTTCTGTGATATTTCGCCACTGGGGGCGCTATTTTTGGGCAAAAATTCCAATCTTTCCTCAAATTTGGTCAAACTTCACGGCCACCCTCTTACTACCTCCCATGTCATGTATACCACATTTTGGGAATTTTCGTCCATGGGGGGCGCTGTTTTTGGCCGACGCAATTGCTCCAAAACGGGTTTCTGGTAAATAATTCCATAATGCTTTTCCTTCACACCACTACCTTGTGATAGTACGTTGCTGTTGTAGACACTTATTTTTCCAACTCATAATCGCTCATGTACAGCATAGCGCCACCTACTGACATGGGAAAAACCAAAAAATTTATTCTTCAAAAATCTATATCTCATCTTCTATTTACTCAATTGTCATCAAACTTCATACGCAAACTCTTCATAGCTCACCTGACATATACGCCAAATTTTGTGCACTTTCGCCACTGGGGGCGCTATTTTTGGGCAAAAAATCCAGTCTTTCCTCAAATTTGGTCACACTTCACGGCCACCCTCTTTCTACCTCCCTTGTCATGTATACCACATTTTGGGAATTTTCGTCCATGGGGGGCGCTGTTTTTGGCCGATGCAATTGCTCCAAAACGGGTTTTTGGTAAATAATTCCATAATGCTTTTCCTTCACACCACTACCTTGTGATAGTACGTTGCTGTTGTAGACACTTATTTTTCCAACTCATAATCGCTCATGTACAGCATAGCGCCACCTATTGACATGGGAAAAACCAAAAAATTTATTCTTCAAAAATCTATATCTCATCATCTATTTACTCAATTGTCATCAAACTTCATACGCAAACTCTTCATAGCTCACCTGACATATACGCCAAATTTTGTGCACTTTCGCCCCTGGGGGTGCTGGTTATGGCAAAAATGATATTGCAGCTTCTGATTTGTCAAACTTGGCAAGCAAACTCTTTACAAGACCCTTATTGGGGCGCTTGCCATGGTCGACAACGCACGAAATTTGGCTCCTTTTTCTTAGACTGCCACCGCTACTGAGAACCAGAAGCCCAGATCCAGGTGGGCCTCAGGGCCTCTATAGCGCCCCCCGAGCACCGTACAGTGCGAGACCCTATTGTTGCCATGTGTCCAATTCTGTGCTTTGTCGCCATTGTGGGAGTAATGTCTCTTGCCGAAGAAGCTGTGGAAGGTATTTCGCGGGGACGCATGCCCTTGGCCGCTGGCGCGAGGGCCCGTCGAGGCCGCTTGCGGCTTTAATTTGTATTGGTCTCTCTCATGGCTTTTGTCTCACTCCTTTTTATCCTGGACTGGAAGATCCTTTCCTAATCTGTGGCAAAATTGCCTTAATTGTTGGGTGAATATTTATTTAATTAAAAATTATTAGGAAGAATAGTTGAATGAGCAGATTTTATGTTGTGTTTATTAGACAAGATACTTTAAATTTTTGTTTTGGATTACCTATACATCATCTATATGCCTTACCTGTCAGGGTTGTGGGGAAAGCTGGATCCAATACCAGCTGACTCTGGGTGTATATACACCCTGGGCACGTCGCTAGTCTATCACAGGACTAACACGGAGACAGATAACCATTCACACACATGGGCAATAGCCCCCAAGCATAACTACGTCATCACTTGTTTACCGCAATGCATTATGGGAGATAGCCAGGGTCAGTAGTTGAGCGATATAGCGGATGTCAGATTAATTTTCCGTGAGAGCCATGTGAGAAGAACAATTTTGCTGTGCTCTGTCAAGGAAGACAATTAAATTTTGGTGATTTAAAATGTGATAGCATGTTGAGGGTTTACAGCAGGAAATTTGGAATACAAATCAAACTTGGTGAGAAGGTAAGGGTTTTTTTGTTTGTTTGTTTGTTTTTAACACGCTACAGGCCCTGGGATCACGAAGCAATCTTAGACTGAAGTCTAAATTTGTTTCTTTTAATCTTCAGTTATTCCTTACCATTTTCTAAAAAGCTTTGCTCTAATGAAATGTTAGCCTTGTACTTAACCCTTTGGTGACTGACCCCTTGAAAATGGTTCCTCCAGGAACGATGACTTTTCAGTTGTCAAGACAACGGAAAAACTAAAATACAAAAACAGAAAGATACGTCACAATGCTCTTGTGCACAAAACAAAATGCTCTTGTATTTTAGTTTTTCCGTTGTCTTGACAACTGAAACGTCATCGTTCCTGGAGGAACCATTTTCAAGGGGTCAGTCACCAAATTAATGCTTATAGGCAATGGTTTTAATTTTATGCACATTTGAAACTTTATATGTTAAAAAACCCTCTGTAATTTTCTTCTGGTCCCGAGAAGTATTGTTAATAAGTAATAATTAAAATAAGTTAGTGCGGATTGCGGCAAATTTCTGTTCGGCTGTTTTCGTGACCACTCGGCGCGTGACGTCATTTAAGCCAAACAAACCGCTTGAGTTGAGTCCATTTCCGTTTACTTACATTGCTGTTTGGCTTGAGTGCAGACGTGTGTTCAGGAATTTCCAAAGAAAAACCCCCATGCCTTATTGTTGTGCAGTGAACTGTAACAATGGGACCGGTTCAGGAAGAAGTTTTTACCTTTTCTCCGAGAGAGGAGAAGAGGCGGAGAGAGTGGGTTGGCTTTTTCCAGAAGAGAAGAGGCGGAGCGAGTGGGTTGGCTTTTTCCGAAAAAGGAGACGAGGTGGAGAGAGTGGGTTGTGTGCGTGAAGCCAGAGGGTGGTTTTTTTTCCGGAAGAGGAGACGAGGTGGAGAGAGTGGATTGTGCGCGTGAAACAAAATCAAGCGGTCAAAGAAGAAACGGAGCAGCAACGCTGAAGCAAAAAGGAGAAGATTGGAGGTAAACGTTTTTTTACTTTTGCTTGCAATTGACAAGTCAAGAATCCTGAGGGATCCTGTACAATCATTGTGGAAATGAGACAAAGGGATATTTCCTCGCTTAGAGTCGGCTATAAATAGTATAATGCCGCTGATGGCAGGCTAATGTGGCCTACCGGCGCACTGTCCAGTAATCGTTCCCTATATCCACTAGGGAGGCGGTTTAATTATTCTTCAAAAGGGCTCTTATTTAGTATTACAACGAAAGTAAGAATTTATCATAACTACCAGGATAAATCGTTTGGGCGCGAATCTTGTTGAGGTCCGGGGTCACCGCGATCAGAGTCGGTGGAGTCGCCGTCCGATTCCGAGGCCGCACGGTCAAACCAGTGAGCCACATTCGCAGATTGCTTTGCAACGGCCATAGGTCCCTACATATACGGTTTCACCTCTCGATATTCAATTCGGAGAGTTCCTACTTCAAAATCGCTATCGCTTTCAGACATTTTACACAACCTCTCACAACCAAAGTCTGTACACATGTGCTCGGTTTGCAGGTAAACACAGAACTGCTCCCGGTCTGTTTGGCTTAAATGACGTCACGACGACGGTCCCCTGGCAGTGAAAGTGCGCAGAAGTGAAATGTAAACAAACCTTCGGAAATTGGGCAAAACAGTATATTTTAACCGTTTTATTCAATTTTAGGGTGCAAATTAGACACTAGGAAGATTGAATTCACTTTTTGGGTCGTTCTTCTAGACAATAAAGTTGATATTCTACGTTTCACCTCGGACCATTGCCTATGACCTTTAATCTTGATCCAGCACGTTGAAAGTTACAGATGCAATAAGGTGAACTATTATGAAAAATCAACTTTTGACTTAAGTCCAAGATTGCATCGTGATCCCCGGGCCCAGATGAACAGCATCAAAACATTTATAAATGAGTGATTATTTAAATAAAACTTGATATCAGGAAACATTACAAAAAAAATCTTTGGAAACCTGCTGATCTGCTGTGTCATGTTCAGTATAAGTGCATTTACTTCAATAAATGCTGTTAGTGAAGTACGCTGAACATTTATACATACCTGAAAGAGAACTCTTCATGGTTTGGGAGTTTTATCGGTCCAACAGGCTCGTTCGGCTGCCGAGTGCTTTGGTACGTTCAGAGGCAAAGGCTGAAGAATGCTTCTGTGTTTTACAGGCTTTGGAATATCGCTAGTTTCAGATGATGAATAGTGTCGATTGTTATAATCCTCTATAACCGAAGTCCATTCCGCAGACCATATAAATATTGTTGGGTCACAGTTTAAGTACCTCTTTTTCCCACCAGAGAAATGTAAGCTACAAACACTTGTCCATTTCGATTCAGTTTGAAGGTTTTCATTGTGGATTAAACTTGCCCATTTCTTTCTTCTCTTCTTCTTGACTGGCAGCTGATAAAAGCTCAAATGAGGTGTTCTCTTTGTTGTGGAGACACAGTTAGGCACACAGCAGTTCACTTTAGGCAGCATGGTTAAAACCGGTTAGACAGAACAATGCGGTGTTTAACAAAGGCGAAAGTAAACAATACGGCGGAGCTGACCCCGGGTATCGCCCATATAATGCACTGTGGTAAACAAGCGATGACGTGGTTAGGGTTATTGAGAGGAGCCAGTTGACCTAATCTGCATGTCTTTGGACTGTGGGAGGAAACTGGAGCGCCTGCAGGAAATCCATGCAGGCACGGGGAGAATATACAAACTCCACACAGAAAGGCCCCAGTCAGCTACAAGATTCAAACCCAGAACCTTCTTGCTGTGAGTTAACAGTGCTAACCAGTGCACTACCATAGCACCCCTATTAGATTAGGTGTAGTAAATCATATGAAGTTATTCACTACTTGAGTATTCACTGTATGTAATTTTGTTTTTACTCAAGTCATTATTTTGTTGAGCAATTTTACATCTACTTGAGTAGTTATTATAAAGTGGCTATGCTTTTACTAGTAAATTTTTTTTTTCTTTTTTTAACTAACTCTACCCACCTCTGTTCCTGTGTATCTCAATTAATTTGAAGGCATGGACTGATTTAATGAAGGAAATATAAATCTGTAATTTTTCTACAGATATGCAGGACCAGGAAGTGTGAAGAAAACATAGATGGCAAAAGAGACATGCATGCTAATTGGATGAGGTGAGGAATACACCAGTTGTCAGGTCTTTGATTTTACAGCTCCTAATTTGTTGGAAGAATTTTCTTCTTCCTGGCTCTGATATCTCCCCCATGCTTTCTCTCAGGCTGTAACTCTGATCTGATTTTTACCTTTTTTTGCTACTTTGCCTCATTCTTTTAGGTATGTGAATTGCACCTGTAATGATGAAGAACAGAATCTTGTAGCATTTCAGTATCGAGGGGGAATTCTGTATCGTTGCTGTCGACCCATTAACCCAGGACAGGAGCTCTTGGTGTGGTATGAAGAGGAGTATACCAAAGAGCTCAATCTTTCATTTGACTTCCTCTGGAACAAAAATTGCTCCATGAATGGTAAAGTCCGTCCATACATTCTGCAAATCATTTCAGTTCTATTCAATTATATTTGTATAATTTGGAGTCTTGACATTCGATGTTTTTCCAGATCAGGCACAAAGACTAACACGTATAGCTCGACCATAGCTCTCTTGAAGTCATGAACCCTAAGATCTGCACCTTTACCCTCAAAAAAGTTATTTAATAAAATGCTTGAATAAATCAGTATCTTCAGAATTGACGATTGAGAATACTTCAGTTTAAAAATGAGAAGATTGTTCCGTAGTTGGGGAGCTTTTTAACAAAAGGCTCTGGGCAGCTGCTATAGTAGTTCATTATTCTAGGTACTAATAAAGAACCTGCACGTTTTGAATAAACCAGGCATGGCAGATCATTTAAAAAAAAAAAAAGCAAACATTGGCTCAGGTATTGTGGGTTGAGACCATTCAGTGCTTTTTAGGTCATTGCTACTATCATGAATTTATAACTTTACTGGGAGCCAATGCAGTGCGCATAAGGTAGGGGAGATTTGGTCAACATTTCTCAAATAACTGGAAGTTGTTTGTGTCTGCAGGAACAACTGGACAGCAAGGTGTGTCTGTAGTCTAAGAGGTTATAGAGGTTTTTCTCCAATATCTAGTATTTATGGGTTGTTTTCACAATTATGTTTGTCTTTTTGAATAGCACCATCTAACTCCAGCAACTAGGTCCAGTGTGTGTGTAAAATATATAATATGCATGCTGGAGTTTCTTATTTTACTTTACAGGGACACACCAGTCCTACCTACAGCAGTAATGTCTGTTGTAAGTTCTTATAAATATGTTTGTAAGAGTCAAATGCGGGCTCATTTTTGATCTTGTGGTCATTTCATTTAATTCTACTATAATAGTCCACCAGGGGGTGAGGTATTGTTTTCGGTCGGGTTTCTTTGTTTTATTGTTAATGATATTACAGGAAAATGGCTGGATGAGTCTCCATGAAACTTTCAGGATAGATGGGCATTAGTCTCAAATAGAACCTCTAACATTTTGAGGGTCATCTGGTCAAGGTCACCAAAAAGGTCAAAATCATTTTTGTTGTGTCTACTGCCTCATATAGAGGCGCTAGCCACTACGTCATCGTGCTGTAAGAGTGTAACAGTCACATATTGCGCATGCACATACACGTGCTCTGATTAAAATGGCCGGTGAGTGTATACAGTTCGGTTCACCATTTGAAATAAATGGACAAGACTAAAGACATCGCTTTCAGACATGTTTATGCTCATTACAAAGGGAAAGTGCATTCCACTGAGCTCTAGTGCTGGGCCATTTCTGGGAAATAAGAGTTTGGGTCATGGCGACAGCATGTGTATGTCAGCCTCGGTTCAGAGGTTTCAGTTTCGAAAACTGTAAGAGTAGAATAATATAAAGTACAGACACTTGGTATATTTTACTTCTGTGATTTATTTATTTATTTAAATTCATTTTTGGATTACGCTTCATTTTTGTGGCTACTGCCTCGTAGAGTAAATATATATGCTATATTTACTGTATGGACATGATATCAGAAAACAATTTTATTTATAAACAATAGCCATATGGTACCTATTTTTTTTTGCGATATCTTCCTTCATATTCATCATAAGTGCTACCGGGTGAGGTTTGTTTTGCCTGGCAACACTTGTTACACTTGGATTTGACTGGTTAAATTCAGAATTGCATTTTTTTTTTTTTTTTTGCACTAACCAGCTTTTACGTTGGGACATATACAGTTGTAGTCAGAAGTTTGCATACAGTGACCTGAATGTCATCTTGGATATGAATGTCATGGCAATATTTGGGTGTTCAGTAATTTCTTTGAAATATTCTTTTTCTGTGGCAGAATGTACAGCATACATCTTTTAATTAAAAAAAAAACAAAAACACTAGAATCTGGTGCACAAGTTTTAATTTTCTTTGGGTTTCCTAAATCAACACAGGGTCAAAATTATACATACAGCACACCTAATATTTGGGTAAAATGTCTCTTCACAAGATTCACCTTGACCAAACATTTTTGTTTACCATGAACAAGCTTCTGGCAGAATTTTGGTTGGATATTTCATGACTCATGGTAGAATTAGTAGAGGTTTTTTTTTTCCCTCCTTGGCATGGACTCGACTTATAAGCATGGTCCATATAGTTTCAATAGGGTTGAAGCTAGGACTTGTTTTAAGCTTAATATTAGCCTGCTTTATCCTCCACAACCAGCTCTGATGCGTGTTTGGGTTCATTGTCCTGTTGTAACTCCCAAGGCCCAAGTCGTCTTAAAGTTTCTGATGGTTTATGCTGAAGAATTCTGAGGTAGTCCTCCTTCATTATTCCATCCACTTTGTGCAATGAACCAGTTCCACTGGCAGCAAAACAGCCCCAGAGCATGATGATCCTACCACCACCACCAGCTGATACGGTGTTCCTCTGTACATGGTGGTCATTGTGGTCAAACAACTCAATATTTATCTCATTTGACCATACAGCTTTCCTCCAGAAGGCTTTTTCTTTGTCCAAGTGGTCAGCTTCAAACTTTAGTTAAGCTTGAACGTCTCAATTTTGGAGCAGGGGGTCATTTCTTGGACAGCAGTCTCTTAGTCCATGGCGATCTGAACTGTAGACAGTGATCCATCAGCTTCCAGTTCATGGCAGGGCTGTGCCATGGTGGTTCCCAGGTTGTTCCTGACCATCCAAACCAATTTCCTTTCAGCTGAGGGTGACAGTTTGGGTTTTCTTGAAGCAAAGTGGCTTGGCAAATTGACTACACCTCACAATAACTTGGATACAGTTGTTTGAACTGATCTTGGAATTTGCAGTTGTTTTAGAAATGGCTCCGAGAGACATTCCGGAGTTGTGTATATCTGCGATCCCCTTGGTCAGATCTGCACTGAGCTCCTTGGACTTTCCCATTTTACTTTGCGTTGGTCAATCCAATGAGCGCTGTAAACAAACCCTTTTTATGAAGGCACAGAGAAGCGTCCAGCTGTAGTCAATCATGATCACTAAAAGGAAGTTAAGAGACCTTGGCCTTGGCAAGATAAGAGACATTTTGGAAGTTTCAGCAGCTCTGAATTAATAATCTACGTGAGCATATGTAAATTTTTGACCCTGTATGTATAATTTTGACCCTGTGTTGATTTCAGAAAACCCAAAGAAAATTAAAACTTGTGCACCAAATTCTAGTTGTTTTTTTAATGAAAGATGTATGCTGTACATTTCTGCCACAAAAAAAGAACATTTCAGAGAAATTACTGAAAGCCCAAATGTTGCCATGACCTTCATATCCAAGATGACATTCATATCACTGCATGTAAACTTCTGACCACAACTGTACTTTCATTCACAACAGAAAGATATTTAAGTGGAAGTTACTTTTTTGGTCTCTTATACAGTCTGGTTACACTGGGCCTCATTTTTTAATCAAGTTGTGTGTATATATTTGCATATGTTAAGCTGAACTGAAAAAAAAAAAGTGAAATGCAGGATTTCCAAAAAGCTGATCTACTTTATCCTCACATGCCTGTTGTTGAATGCAAATCACCCATTAAAATTAGCAGTTTTAGTCACCACCCCAGCTGATTTGCATTTGGTGAAGCCTAGAAAAGCTCCATAAAGCAGCAGAGACCCGCGCGAACTTCAGCCGGTACAGTTGCTGTTCTTTTACCACCACCGTTATTCTCATCTTTCCGGTGTGTTCTTGATTTTTCCATTGTCCCCTATTGTATAATTTCGCCATATCAAATACCCAAAATGTATCATATTATTCATATTTAAATCAATTCAGTCATCATAACTTGGCATTTTTAACCCAAGCAATCAAAAAGAGGAAATTTATTCAATATTTTCACTCATCTGTGAAGGAGGGGCTTTAATTCTTCATGATATTATTTTATATGTAAATCAATTTTACAAAAGCATTTGAATTGTAATCAAAAAAAAATTTCCACAGTGGAGGCCAGATAAAGCAAGATGCTATCTTTATTCTTATTAAACATGACAAAAGAAACATTTGAGTGTTAGGTAAATGCAAAAAAAAAAGTAAAATTAGAAAATTTATTTTTTGACCATAATGTCCCAAATGAGAGACCAGTGTCTGAGACGGACCCATACACACACACACAAAAAAAAAAAAGCATACAGGCTGAAGTGTCCAGCGGCATCATCCCCATGATCTGGGCTGCACTGCCCACTCATACTCCAGCAAGACAAGACTGATGTAGTGGGGTTGACTTTGATCTCAGTTTTTTGCCACAAACTCTACTGCTATGCCTGTGGACACCTGTCACGGACAAAGTCCTGGCACAGTGATCATCACTAGTCAAAATTCTGTGGAAATACACAATCATAGCAGGCTGCAATGAAAATCCCAAGCTCCTCACAAGTCATGTTTGCCCTCATCAATGTTCGGTCCCGATTTTGATTTGATTTGACCTTTATTTAACCAGGAAGGTCCCATTGAGGTACAAAGACCTCTTCTTCCAGGGAGTCCTGGCCAAGACAGCATAAAAACAAACAAACAGAAGAGACACATGCACAAGGCTTACAGACAAACAGAGAATGCACATGCAAGGTTACATAAGCCATAGACACAAACAGAAGTGCAAGCAGACAGACAATCAACAGGGGCTAACAAACAAGGCAGACAGCCAAGCACACAATAGACAGGAGTACAGTGCACCCCAACACTGAACAAAGATGATACAGCAGACATAATGAAGGTGAATTTAAAAACAATGACATTCTTCAATTAAAATTGTTTTTAAAAGATTCTTAAAAACCTCTATAGAAGGCACAGAGTCCAAGTTTAAGGTATTTTGAAGGTTATTCCAAGCATGTGGGGCATATGAGCTAAAGGAAGTTTTGCCTAGTTCAGTGCGTACAGCTGGAATATTTAAGATTATTTTATTTCCTGACCTAGTGCTATAAGAACTGGTTTGGCGTGACAACAGACAGTTAATGTATGGTGGGAGTTTACCAACCAATGCCTTGGCAATAAAAATCAGGGAATGGCTTTTTCTCCTGAGTGATGAAGTCCATTTAACCATTTCATACAGTGTACAGTGGTGCATTCTCATTTTTGAGTTTGTAATAAAACGCAAGGCTGCATGGTAAACTACATCCAACTTTTTTTAAAAAGAGGTGGGAGCATGCATGTATAATATGTCACCATAGTCTAAGATAGGTAAAAAAGTACTCTGGACCAATCTTAACCTGGCAGGAAAAGGAAAACACTTTTTAAAACGGAAATAAAAACCCAGCTTTGGTCTAAGTTTTTTAAGATCCAATCAAAGAAGACTTCAATTTTAAATAAGTTCACATTGTCAAATGTAGCTTCTTGAAATCTCTAAGGACTATTGGCCATTAATCCACATTGTCTTGACCCCTTCCACCCCTCCCAGCCCCACTGTATGACCTGATTGATTAACCCAGCCACAGCCTCACATTTCTCCAAAACCTTCTTGCTCTCACTTACCCTGTATCTCTGATGCCCTTCTCTCCTGCACCACCACAGAGGAGTTAGTCACCCTTTTCAACTTATCCTGCTCTGATGCTCTGGACTGTGTAGCTGCTCTAAAATTAAAAATATCCAAGGTGAACACTGTTGGTATCCCCTGTCTGAATGAATCCTTTTGTGCTCATAGAGGAGTGTGTAGGAAGGCAGAGCACAAATGGGAGGGAAAAGACAAACTCCAGGCCTCATTCAATTTTAAGAGATTGTTTAAAACTTTCCCAAAGCTTTATTAAGACAACTAAGGCATATTATGGTGAACTAATTCTATTAACTCCAGGATATATTTGGAGTAATTTCCCCATCTTTACTTTTAAGCTCTGTAGCAAACCCCTGATGGGGGTGGAGGTGGGATCTGAAGTTCTTACAAACGTTTATTTTTTAAAGATGTATAGCTTTTCAGCCTCACTCCCACACACAAATGCATTCTGGTCAGGAGCCTCTTTTCTCTGCTCTCCCCCTCTTTTTATGCTCCGTCCCTGTAACAAACACACACACGTTAATTGACTGACAGCAGGTGGAATGACTTAGCCACTTACCTTCCCCGACCCCGCCCTCCTTTCACAGACTGCTGCTTGGCCATGCCCCTGCTGCCATAAGCTCTTATCTTGGTCTTTATATGGGCTAGCCATATATGCTGGATTCTTCTCTCTTTGGTCTTTGACAAATTCCACTCTGGATTTAGAGCTCTGCATACTACAGAATCTGCTTGATTTGAGGTACAGAACAATGTCATCCTCTGTCTTGATTCTGGTTCTCATTGGTGTAATGATAAATGACCCTTCTATAACGGTGTCCTATGTGGTCAAAAAAATGCATTTGTGTACCTAGGAAATTCATCAGAGCTTCAGCAGTCTAGTTTATTGAAGTTATCAACTGTTCATTGATGGAGACTTGAGTGCAAAACAGTTCATGACAACTGCAGGCCTAAAGTTATGGCAATTGTAGTCCTAAACCATCATAGCAAAACTGTTTTGTATTAATTGTCCAGAGCCGCCTTCTAAGTCTGTCCATATGGGGCATCCTTCACAGGAGTAAAGGGATGAGAACCTCAGCCAGAAATAGAACATCAGGATGGATCAGGCAGGACCAGAGAGTAGGAGAGGTCAGCATCACTGGTGTATCAGGAGTGGCATGTGTAGCTCAACAGAGAAAGAGAGAAACAAATTGTTGGGTAGGCCAGTTGTCACATAATGCTGAAGAACGGTTTATGTTGTGTACTAAGTGCCAGCAAGGAGTCTGGCAAGAGTAAGTATGACAGCATAACTATAAAAGGGAGAGCCAGAAGGTAACACAGACATGAGGGAGCCCTGGGACGTAAAACAGCCAACCATTCCATTGTCGTCAAACCTGAGTGAACTGGTGGGGTAGGGTTTGCAACGGCATCCATTCATCCCAGTTTACCAAAATGCTGTATGCCCGAGAGCCCTCCAGATCTACTTCTTTACCTAATAAAAAGTATTAACAAAAGGCTTGACCAAACAAATCTGCTTTCAGCCTAAACTGAGAATGTGTTTTTGGGTCCTGACCTCTACTTGGCAGGCTGTTCCATTACTGTGAGGCTTTGTAAGAAAAGGCTCAGCCCCCTACTGTCATCTTCACTATTTGAGGTACAAACAAATAGCCTGCACCTTTTTACGTACATAGGCCTGGTGGGTTGTAAGGGACCAGAAGTTTGCTTGGGTATTGTGGTGGGAGACCATTTGGTGCTTTATAAGTCAATAATAGGATTTTATGATCACTGTGAAATTTAGGTTGGGAGCCAGTGCAGTGTAGATAAGATGGGGGTGATGTGGTCATATCTTCTGGTTCTAGTAAAGACTCTTGGTGCTGTGTTCTGGACTAACTGGAACTTGTTTATGCACATAGTGGAACATCTAGATAATAAGGCTTTACAATAATCTTACCTAGATGTAACAAAGGCATGAACTAGTTTTGTTTTTTTTCTGCCTTGTGTAGTGACAGATTTCTTATCTTAGTAATATTTCTGAGATGAAAGGAGGCTACCCTAGTAATATTATCTCCACAAGCTTCAAATAAAAGACTGGAAGCTAATAATCACACAAAAGCTTTTACTGCTGCACATGAAGAAATAGAAAGGTCATCCAGAGTTACTATGTAATCAGGAAACCTACTTTTAGCTGCATGTGGTCCTGGTACAAGTATTTCTGTCTTGTCAGAGTTAAGTAGAAGAAAGTTGATAAGCATCCATTGTCTAATGTTTTTTACACATTCTTCAATTTTCTTAAGTTGGTGTCTGTCATCTGGCTTTGCTGAAACACAACCGTGTCATCAGCATAACACTGGAAGCTAATAATGTGCTTACAAATAATGCTACCTCTGGGATTTTTATGCAAATAAACAGTGGGCCTAAGACCGAACCTTCTGGAACACCAGACTTTACCTTAATATGCATAGAGAAGTCACCATTTATGTCAACAAATTGAAAATGATCAATTAAATGGAACCTGAGCCAGGAGAGGTCATTTACTACTTTAACCGGTGTTGTCTCTGTGCTATGATGAGGTCTAAATCCTGACTGATGCATTTAAGTCATGTTATTCCTATGTAGATATGAGCATAACTGTTTTACCTCAGCATTTTCTAGGATCTTGGAGATAAAGGGGAGGGTTTTTTTTTTCCCCCTTCCCTTTTTGGTCAAATTCATTCATTTGGTTGGACTCCACACAACCAGATCAATTCCCAGATCCTCTTTTTCTGTTATTGGTTTCTTGAATGACAGACTAGGAATTCTTCATTCATGTAGAATCTCGAATGTTGACGTAAATGCTATTTGATGTAGCAATAGTGCTGTTGCGTTTCATAATCGTGTTGCATTTCATGATCGGTTTCTAACATTTGTCCTTTTCACTTCACACAGGAGAAAAGTCATATCACTGCTCACAGTGTGGAAAGAGTTTTACTCAGCAGAGTACTTTCCAAAACCACCAGTGCATTCACAGAGGAGAGAAGCCGTATCACTGTTCACAGTGTGGAAAGAGTTTTACTATACAGAGTCAACTCCAAATACACCAGCGCATTCACACAGGAGAGAAGCCGTATCACTGCTCACAGTGTGGAAAGAGTTTTGCTATACAGAGTCAACTCCAAAACCATCAGCGCATTCACACAGGAGAGAGGCCCTATCACTGCTCACAGTGTGGAAAGAGTTTTACTATACAGAGTCATCTCCAAATACACCAGCGTGTTCACACAGGAGAGAGGCCCTATCACTGCGCACAGTGTGGAAAGAGTTTTACTCAGCAGTATCACCTCCAAATACATCAGCGCGTTCACACAGGAGAGAAGCCATATCACTGCTCACAGTGTGGAAAAAGTTTTACTGTACTCAGTAATCTTCAAACACACCAGCACATTCACACAGGACAAAAGCCGTATCACTGCTCACAGTGTGGAAAGAGTTTTACTCAACAGAGTCATCTCCAAACACACCAGCGCATTCACACAGAAGAGAAGCCGTATCACTGCTCACAGTGTGGGAAGAGTTTTAACCAACAGAGTAATCTTCAAAAACACCAGCGCATTCACACAGAAGAGAAGCCGTATCGCTGCTCACAGTGTGGCAAAAGTTTTAACCAACAGAGTAATCTCCAAAGACACCAGCATGTTCACACAGGAGAGAAGCCGTATCACTGCTCACAGTGTGGAAAGAGTTTTACTCAACAGCGTCATCTC
Organism: Neoarius graeffei; assembly: GCF_027579695.1. Classification (NCBI taxonomy): domain Eukaryota; kingdom Metazoa; phylum Chordata; class Actinopteri; order Siluriformes; family Ariidae; genus Neoarius; species Neoarius graeffei. Next base: position 515,802 of record NC_083579.1, on the reverse strand, counting down.
CAAACACACCAGCGCATTCACACAGGAGAGAAGCCGTATCGCTGCTCACAGTGTGGGAAGAGTTTTACTCAACAGAGTCATCTCCAACAACACCAGCGCATTCACACGGAAGAGAAGCAGAGTCGCTGCTCACAGTGTGGAAAAACATTTACTCATTCAGTTATATTTCAGACCCACAAGTGCTCTAACTTGGAGACATTGCATGATTTGAAGTTGTCAAATTAATTATGTTTATTACAGAACATGATCTCTATTTTAAAATGTATTTTCATTGTATTTTGACTTTCTGTTGATGGTAAAACATGCAGTCTTATAGTGGAGCTCCCTGTGCAGAAAGAGTGCAGAGCAGAGCCCTATACTTAATAGAAATGCAAAATAAATCGATCTGAATTTTGATGGCTTTGACTGTAGGACAAACATGTACCATCACAGGGAACCTGATCATAAATGCAAGGCAACGTATCTCATAAACACTTGACAACCAGACAATGAAATTTCTATCTTTACTTACATAAGATGGGTTTTATCCAACAATTATTTTTAATTTGCTTTTTTTAAAAATAATATGGACTTATTTACGAACATTTTACAGAAAATATTCACAACCGTTTCATATAAAAGGGTAGTAAATGGATGTAATCACAGGAAAAATTTTATTGAAAACACGCGAGCAAACAGATCCAAAACAGGCAGTGGTGGCATGAGGCACAGACAGGATATCAGAGGGGTACAATACTCACAGTCCAAAAACACAAGCAGGGTCACAACCAGAAAAATGACACAAAAGATTTTTGCAAAATCTTTGTGTTAGATTAGATAAAACTTTATTGATCCCTTTGGGTGGGTTCCCTCAGGGAAATTAAGACTCTGGTGGGTGTCCCCCAGGCACCCAGCAGAGTCACACCATAATAAATGTGGTGGTGGTGTTTCTGGTGCATGGCATGCAATGTCAAAGAAAGGAACAGATACTCATCGCAGTTATGAATATGTATCTCATTATTGGCATCACTGTCACAAGGCAATGCAGTGATTTATTGAAGTGAAATACACGACACTACACAATCTGATGGTTCATATGCTGTAATTGTATTCTATTCAGGTTGATTTTGTGCCTTTGCAAATATGTTGCTCATTCGCTCATCAGGAGCTCCGCTTTTAGGTACTGACTAAATATCTATATTGATGATGTTTAAAATAAGATTCTTGATGTTTTCTTTCAGCCTTAAGTAGTTGACGTTATTACCACACAAGTCATGCCTTCACAACAGTTTTTTCAGTGTTCTACTGCAGCATTAGACTAAAACAGAGCCAGTGAGATACCAGAACGTTTGTCAATAAACTCGAGTCACAAACAGAGTGGAAACTTCTATTTCAGTTCATCAAAAGTCTTTTTGCCTATGGCTTTAGTGTTGGATTATTGTATATTTTCCATGATTATTCTACATTATTTAATTAAGATCACTTCAGTTTAGTGTGATTTGAGTAAGGGTCTTTGTTCGCTCATAATGCAGTCCTCTCAATAACTGCCGGCAACCGGCGATTTTGCTGCCTACAAACGCTCCATCGCCGGCTACTCACAGTGGTTTTTCAAAGAATTGAAATTCATAAGTTTTTACTTCATAATTTATACTTCATAAAAATAAAATTTTGCATTCAGGATCACTCAGAATTCACCATTTAACATCTACATTTTAAAAATTTTCCGGACCCCCTCTTTTTTATACATCGCGGCAGCTAACACAGCCTCCGCTCAGCTTACGCTTAACATGGATCCCAGACATCCGCTATTTAGCGGAATTCCACTATTTTTCTAGCCAAAGTGTTTTTTTTTTTTTTTTAATCTCTTGTATATCCGTTAAAAATATGTTTAAGTAAAATGACCAGCAGAATACGTTCTGATTTGGTTTGCTTGTTTAGCGATGTTTTCGTCAGCTTCGTTTGTTCTCGTTGACATTCGGGAACACTCGGAAGTTAAATTGATGTAAATACCGCGAGACTGTACGCGATAGAACGAGAAAACAATATGGCTGTGCCCATTTGCTAGAAAACGTGTTTTAACTCCGTTTGTGGTTTTGTTTCTAATGTGTTGAACTTAGAAACTATCCAAAAGAGCACTGCAGCAACATCAGAAAAAGCAGAAGGAAAGATCGAGAAACAAAAGCAGAGAAAACTGGAGGAAAGATCACAGAATGCACCCCAGAAAAGAGCATTAAATTCCTCTGCAGTGAAACCTTTCAAAAAAAGAGAGGTTTAAATCAAATATCTCCAATATTTGCTGTACATATGTATATATCTAATATTACTGAATCATTGATTTCTGCTCATTCATGATTTTTGAAAAATAAATGTGGCTTATATTAGACTAGTATTGACATTAACTCAAAAAAATAAACAAATGAGATGAACTATGGATACTATTGTTATAACAAAATCAGTGGAATACTTAGGCAAGTATATTCTTCAAAGCTACATTTTCGTCTGATTTTTATAAAAAAAAATTTTGCCACTTATGTCATAGATTACAAAATATGGCATCAAATAGATACACATTATTGTTAAATTCTGTTGCTTTTCTATGTTAAATCTATGTAAAAAATGTGTTCTATAGCATCTTTAAATGTTAAAATCTCAACAGCTTCAGGGAGCTTCGCCCCCTGTACCCCCAGCAGGGGCGCTGCCCCTGCACCCTGCAAAGGGCTTGCAGCCCCCTTGACCCATGCTGATAGTTTCTTACATTCCTCTATTTTTTTCAATTACTGCTGGGATCCCTGGCTTAACCTCTGCCTACTACTTTTTCTTACTTGCCCCTTTCTCAGAAATATATTGAGAGGGCTGATAATGCATACGTGTCTGTCCTTTTCTCACTTATAATGTACACCTATCTATTCTGTGGGTCATGATGATTTTGTCCTTGCTCATGTTTTCTTTGACTTTAATGTCACAGATTGAAGTTTGGGAGACTGAAGAAAATGGGACAGGCAAATTACTTTGACTGGCGTTTTATTTTTTTACTTCTGTTTTTCACCATGAATTTTTATTTTCAGGTCTCGCACTGAGACACTCCAACACGCTAAATTCAAGCATGCAAAGGCATGCATACATGTTACTCTGCTGGTTCTGACTTTCTCTGTCAGCTCTCAGCACCCCTCTTATGCCTTCTGACATTACTTCGCAGAGCACACTTGTTAATTAAATCTGTCACAGGTGCAACCCCTCTGTCACTTATCTCCCCCGGCTGCCCTCTCTGTCCACAGATCGATGCTCGACTCCAGACACTCCCACTCCACATGGCTAGAGAGTCACCCTGCCTGCCATTGACCGGATCCCCACCCCCCCGCTTTGTGAGAGAGGAGGTCCGCTGCAGCCTTCTGTACCCCTGGCCTGTGTGAGTGGGGTGTGATCAGAAAAAAGGGTGTAGAGAAAGTCCGAGCAGGTAGTAACAGAGGGTGAGGACCGCCTGCTTGATAGTCAGGCACACCTTTTTTTTTTTTTGGTGCTGTACTTAGATTTTCTCACAAGTGCTTACAGCTTATATCAGAATCAGAAAAAGCTTTATTGCCAAGTAATTGTTGCAACTACAAGGAATTTGGCTTGGAGTTGAGGCGCTCAATAAATAAATGCTAAATAAAGACAGTCTATTCTAAGATGTTAAGAAATAAGAACCTAAATAAACAAGATGAAAATAAATAAACAACTGTGCAGGTAAACAAATGTGCAAATTAGGTAAACAATAAGATAAAGTAAAATGTGCAAATAAGGTAAACAACTGGGGTGGCCAGAGTGGGTCAGGAGTCTGAGGTATGATGCTGGCGGGGGGCAGAGTAAGTGGGGGTCACTGGTCATGTTTATGAAGCTAGCAGCAGTAGGAAAGAAACTTTCTGTGGCATGAGGTTTTGGTCTTGATGGACCGCAGCCTCCTGCCGGAGGGGAGTGTCTCAAAGAGTTTATGTCCGGGGTGGGAGGGATCAGCCGCAATCTTTCCTGCCCACCTCAGTGTCCTGGAGGTGAACAGGGCCTCAAGTGAAGGCAGGCTGCAGCCAATCACCTTCTCTGCCAAGCAAATGATACCCTGCAGTCTACCCTTGTCCCTGGTAGTGGCGGCAGCGTACCAGATGGTGATGGAGGAGGCGAGGATGGACTCAATGATGGCTGTGTAGAAGTGCACCATCATTGTCTTTGGCAGGTTGAACAACTTTAACTGCTGCAATAAGTACATCCTCTGCTGTGCTTTTGAGATGAGGGAGCTGATGTTTGGTTCCCACTTCAGGTCCTGGGTGATTATGGTGCCCAGGAAGTGGAAGGATTCCACAGTGTCCACTGGTGAGCCACACAGTATGATGGGGAGAGGAGGGGCTGGGTTCTTCTTGAAGTCCACAATCATTTCCACTGTTTTTGCAGCATTTAGCTCCAGGTTGTTTTGGCTGCACCAGGTCACCAGATGATCAATCTCCCACCTGTAGGTGGACTCGTCCTCACCAGAGATGGGTCCAATGAGGGTGGTGTCATCCGCGAACTTCAGGAGCTTGACGGACTGGTGGGTGGAGGTGCAGCTGTTTTGTATACAGGGAGTGTACAGCAAGGAGTGCTCTTCACCACTCCCTCCACTACGTGAGACAGAATGGCCCCCAGCCCCTTGTCTAATGCATCAGTCTGCAAAACAAACAGGAGAGAAAAGTCAGGAGAGTCTAGAAGTGGCCCACCACAGAGTGCAGCTTTCACCTGAATGAAAGCCTGTTCGCACAGTTCTGTCCACTGGAATGCATCTGGTACCCCTTTGTAGTGAGGTCAGTCAATGGGCTGATGTCCAAATAGTTAGTGTGGCAGCGGGGGCGTGGTCAAGTGTCGGTCTGTGACCGGAGGGCGGAGTCAGGGAAAGTAAGTGGCAGAATCACTGCACCTGAGGTTAATTAACGTGTGTTTGTGTGTCTCCCCCAGTGACCGCGCCCTATTTAAGGAGAGAGCAGAGGAGATCTCTCCCGAACCAGACACCGGATGTGTGTGTGTGCGCGCGTGTCTGTGTATTACTGAGAGACCACTGAAAAGTGTACAAAATAAAAAGGATTTCAAACCTTAGTTCTGTCCTGCTGTCTTCTGCGCTCCGCCCACTCTTACGAACTGCCACAGTGGTGCCGAAACCAGGGACGTGGAGCGCAGAAGCAGAACAGCCCCATGGAGTCCTCCCCTTTCGCCGACCTGGTCCACGTCCTCGCCACGGCCCAGCAGAGCCAGCACCAGGCGCTAGTCGCCCTCCGGAAGGAGAAGGAGCAACGGTTCGAGGCCCTGGTGTTGGCTCAGCAGGAAGATCGACAGGCGTTCCCTGCACCTCCTCGCGTCGGCAGGGTCCACCAACTCCACCGCCGCGGGCCCTTCCCACCTCACCCTAACGAAGATGGGCCCGCAGGACGACCCCAAGGCCTTCCTCACGCTCTTTGAGCAGGTAGCAGGGACCTCGGGATGGCCGGTGGAACAGCACGCGGCGCGCCTCCTCCCCCTGCTAACGGGCGAGGTGCAGCTGGCCGCGCTACAGCTCCCCGCCGACCGCCAGCTGGCCTACGCGGACCTTCGCCGGGCTGTCCTCCAGCGTGTGGGGCGCACGCCTGAGCAACAACGACAGCGCTTCCACGCTTTGCACTTGGAGGAAGTCGGCTGGCCGTTCGCGTTTGGCCAGCAACTCCAGGACGCCTGCTGGCGGTGGTTGAGGGCTGACAACCGTGACGCCGAAGAAATCATCGACCAGGTGGTACTGGAGCAGTTCATTGCTCGCTTACCAGCAGGAACCGCAGAGTGGGTCCAGTGCCACCGCCCGGCGTCGCTGGATCAGGCAATCGAGCTGGCGGAGGACCATTTGGCGGCTGTCCCGACGGCAGGACAACAGACAACCTCCTTCTCCCCTCTCCTCTCTTGCTCTCTTCTTAAATAGGGCGCGGTCACTGGGGAAGACACACAAACACGTTAATTAACCTCAGGTGCAGTGATTCTGCCACTTACCTGACTCCGCCCTCCGGTCACAGACCGACGCTTGACCACGCCCCCACTGCCACAGTTAGGTATGAACCTATGATAACAGCCAGCGAACAGTCTCGCCTCCTTTTTGGTCTTGGATCTTTGGCAGGTTGCAGTTGCTGCTGTCTTATCAATTTGGGGATACACCTGCCCATGATCCAAGTGGAAACCCAGACGCCATATTTCCACCTGTCCAATTGCACACTTCTTTGGGTTTGCTGTGAGTCCTGTGTACCTCAACAATCTCAGGACAGCCCTCAGATGTTGCTAATCACTGTAAGTGATATCATCTAAATTGTCACCATTTGGGCGGAGGATGTTGTCCACAAGATGAAATGTTGCTGGGGCCCCAAACAGAAGTGTAACTAACTGCTGCAACCCAAATGAAGTGGAAAAGGCCATTTTCTTTCAGGATATCTGAGTCAAGGGGATCTTCTAGTTAGTATGCCTTTGTTAAATCCAGTGACTAATAAAAGTGAGCCACACCTAACCGATCGAGCAGCTCATCAGTGTGAGGCATTGGATATCCATCAGATTTGCACACTGCATTGACCTTTCTAAAGTTTACACAGAACCGGACCGACCTGTTGGTCTTGGGGACCAAAACAACTAGGCTTCTCCAATTGCTGTGTGACTCCTTGAATATCCCCCTGTTGAGCATATTCTTGAGTTCAGACTGAATTACTTTTTTTTTGTGTGTGTGTTCAGGTAAATGGACTGGGCGGCTGCGCCCAATCACACCAGGAGGTGTCTCAACATGACATTCTATGAGATTACTGCAACTGGCAAGAGAGAACAACAACATCAGAAAACTCTCCCTGCAACCTGGCAACCTGTTGTCTCTGGGATGGCAAGAGGTGGTCTCCACAGGGGAACAGGGTGAATTGGGCCGCACGTTTTAGACGTTTTAGTCCTCTCAGGAACCACTGTCACCAGAACAACAAGAAGTGCTTCTCTCTGTGGTTTTAGGAAATTGAGGTGGTATAGAGGCTTTGCACCATCACATGACTCCCATAGCAACAGTAACCAAGGTGCCATCACAGGTGGCAGCTTGTAGTGCTTCATTCAGATGAGTTAGTTATTGATCAGTATTTTAAGGTTTTGCTGTGTTTTGGGATGTGCAAATCATTTTGAATGAAATGGACATCAGATTTTTTTAATTTACCAAAAGTAATTCATCATCAGGGGGAAAAACGAGAGATTTCTAAATGTAGAAGGGAAAAAATGTCTTGCAAACATTCTCAACGGGACTTGGTGTCAAACTGAGAGGTCAAAAACCCTATGGTAAGCTCATTTCATTTCCACAAAGGTAAGAATGAAAAAATGTGTATATACAGTGGTGCTTGAAAGTTTGTGAACCCTTTAGAATTTTCTACATTTCTGCATAAATATGACCTAAAACATCATCAGATTTTCACACAAGTCCTAAAAGTAGATAAAGAGAACCCAGTTAAACAAATGAGACAAAAATATTATACTTGACCATTTATTTATTGAGGAAAATGATCCAATATTACATATCTGTGAGTGGCAAAAGTATGTGAACCTTTGCTTTCAGTATCTGGTGTGACCCCCTTGTGCAGCAATAACTGCAACTAAACATTTCCGGTAACTGTTGATCAGTCCTGCACACCGGCTTGGAGGAATTTTAGCCCATTCCTCCATACAGAACAGCTTCAACTCTGGGATGTTGGTGGGTTTCCTCATATGAACTGCTCGCTTCAGGTCCTTCCACAACATTTCGATTGGATTAAGGTCAGGACTTTGACTTGGCCATTCCAAAACATTAACTTTATTCTTCTTTAACCATTCTTTGGTAGAACGACTTGTGTGCTTAGGGTCGTTGTCTTGCTGCATGACTCACCTTCTCTTGAGATTCAGTTCATGGACAGATGTCCTGACATTTTCCTTTAGAATTGGCTGGTATAGTTCAGAATTAATTGTTCCATCAATGATGGCAAGGCATCCTGGCCCAGATGCAGCAAAACAGGCCCAAACCATGATACTACCACCACCATGTTTCACAGATGGGATAAGGTTCTTATGCTGGAATGGAGTGTTCCTTTCTCCAAACATAACGATTTCTCATTGAAACCAGAAAGTTCTATTTTGATCTCATCCGTCCACAAAACATTTTTCCAATAGCCTTCTGGCTTGTCCATGTGATCTTTAGCAAACTGCAGACGAGCAGCAATGTTCTTTTTGGAGAGCAGTGGCTTTCTCCTTGCAACCCTGTCATGCACACCATTGTTGTTCAGTGTTCTTCTGATGGTGGATTCATGAACATTAACATTAGCCAATGTGAGAGAGGCCTTCAGTTGCTTAGAAGTTACCCTGGGGTCCCTTGTGACCTCGCTGACTATTACACGCCTTGCTCTTGGAGTGATCTTTGTCGGTCGACCACTCCTGGGGAGGGTAACAATGGTCTTGAATTTCCTCCATTTGTACACAATCTGTCTGACTGGATTGGTGGAGTCCAAACTCTTTAGAGATGGTTTTGTAACCTTTTCCAGCCTGATGAGCATCAACAATGCTTTTTCTGAGGTGCTCAGAAATCTCCTTTGTTCGTGCCATGATACACTTCCACAAACATGTGTTGTGAAGATCAGACTTTGATAGATCCCTGTTCTTTAAATAAAACAGGGTGCCTGATTGATCACACCTGATTGTCATCCCATTGATTGAAAACACTTGACTCTAATTTCACCTTCAAATTAACTGCTAATCCTAGAGGTTCACATACTTTTGCCACTCACAGATATGTAATATTGGATCATTTTCCTCAATAAGTAAATGACCAAGTATAATATTTTTGTCTCATTTGTTTAACTGGGTTCTCTTTATCTACTTTTAGGACTTGTGTGAAAATCTGATTGTTTTAGGTCATATTTATGCAGAAATATAGAACATTCTAAAGGGTTCACAAACTTTCAAGCACCACTGTATATAATTTCGGAACTGCAGCAAGGTGATTATTCTTATCTAGTGAAGTGAACATGAGTGTAAGAGGCAAGGTGCTCAAGCTCATGTTCATATCACTGTATAAAAATGAGCACCTTGCTGCACTTTGTTTGTGAGCCATTTTTTTCCTTCTACATTTAGAAATCTTTTTTTTCCCCTGCTGATGATTAATTACTTTTGGTAAGTTTAAAAAAAAATCTGATGTCTTTGTTTCTTTCGGAACAATCTGCACATCCAAAAATGCAGCAAAACCTTCCTATACTGATCAATAACACCTAACTTGTCTGAATGAAGCACTACAAGCTGCCTCTTGTCATGGTGGTGTAGTTACCATTGCTATGGGGGTCACATGAGGGTGCAAAGCCTCTATACTGGAAGTGCCCCACCTCTATCCATTTGCCAAATCTGATAGTTGATGTCGCTGACTCGCTGTGTTGTCTCAAAGATTCCTTGCCACATTGCAAGTAATTTAGAGCTTGACATGGGTAGCAAAATGAGTATTTTGTCTCCTGGTGCAAACTCCCATAGCCAAGACCCCCTATTGTACAGCAGAAATTATTGTTCTTGTGCCTTTAGCAAATTCTCCTGGGTTAGGTGACTCAGTGTCTAGTTACAGTATGAACAAACAATGCCAGTACAGCTATAGAAAAATGTCAGTTTACCCCAAATCTGACAAGACAAAACAGTTCCATTCTCAAGAAGGAATGAAATAAGCTTCATCCTAATGCAGGGACACACCTATATTTTTATCAAACAATTTTATATTTGTAAACCACAAAGGAAAAAAAAACCCACCACCCTGTAACATGATGAACTGTCCCAACTCTCCCTGTCTGGACATTATATATGTATGTATGTACGTGTATATGTGTGTGTGTATATATATAATATACTTAAAGCAATACAGCCTTTTGATTTCATAAAATTGGTGAAGTTTAGTTCCCTCTGAAATTTGGCCATTGTGATGCATGTTTATTTTTGTAATATCTTTTAAAAAAAATACCCTAGGCCATTCTGTGACTGGGAAGTTATTTAATTTTAGGGGATTCCCTAGCAAATAATGTGCATGAAATCGCTCACTTTCCGCAGTCAAGCAGACAGAGGAAGTCAGTGTGCGCATGCGCACACTTACCTGAGCCGTCGCCATCGTCTTCTTCTTTTGGGTTTTATGGCAGCTGGCATCCAGTGTTGCATTACCGGCATCTACAGGTTTACTTTGACCATGCACTGACAGTTCCATCATTCGGTCACTAAACAAACAGCTGATCACACCGAGGTGCTCGCTGACTGCTGAAACTTATTAGTTTGGTCCCTTGTTTCCTTTCCTTCGCAATACAGCAGTTTTTCTTCTCTTTTCATTACTGTAGTCGGTCTTTCACGTTTCATGCGCACACTCACGTCTGCTATTGTTCTTTCCTGTTTCAAATTTGTATCCCACAATGCACTGCGCAAACGGAGAAACCCCACCACGTCATGTATGACGTGGTATCTTGATGTGAGGCAAGGAAAAAATGGTGGAGAATTTGGGGCCAAGGGGGCTCTAAATTAATGAATTAATTGTTCTTTTAGGGAAAAAAGTAATGAAATCGGAAGTCTATGATTCTAACTCAGTAGCTTTCGGTCCACTAAAAAGAAATGATAATAATTGGGTGTCTGGGAAAATTCTTTTTATAGCCTAAAGTTGAGAAATCTGAAAGGCAGTATACCTTTAAATCCCCCCCCCCCAAATTCAGGTTTAATAAATAATACTACAGTGGTGCTTGAAAGTTTGTGAACCCTTTAGAATTTTCTGTATTTCTTTTATAAATATGACCAAAAACAACATCATGTTTTTACACAAGTCCTAAAAGTAGATAAAGAGAACCCAGTTAAACAAATGAGACAAAAATATTATACTCGGTCATTTATTTATTGAGGAAAATGATCCAATATTACATATCTGTGAGTGGCAAAAGTATGTGAACCTTTGCTTTCAGTGTCTGGTGTGACCCCCTTGTGCAACAATAACTGCAACTAAATGTTTCCGGTAACTGTTGATCAGTCCTGCACACCGGCTTGGAGGAATTTTAGCCCATTCCTCCGTACAGAACAGGTTCAACTCTGGGATGTTGGTGCATTTCCTCACATGAACTGCTCACTTCAGGTCCTTCCACAACATTTCGATTGGATTAAGGTCAGGACTTTGACTTGGCCATTCCAAAACATTAACTTTATTCTTCTTTAACCATTCTTTGGTAGAACGACTTGCATGCTTAGGGTCGTTGTCTTGCTGCATGACCCACCTTCTCTTGAGATTCAGTTCATGGACAGATGTCCTGACATTTTCCTTTAGAATTCACTGGTATAATTCAGAACTCATTGTTCCATCAACAATGGCAAGCCGTCCTGGCCCAGATGCAGCAAAACAGGCCCAAACTATGATACTACCACCACCATGTTTCACAGATGGGACAAGGTTCTTATGCTGGAATGCAGCATTTTCCTTTCTCCAAACATAACGCTTCTCATTGAAACCAAAAAGTTCTATTTTGGTCTCATCAGTCCACAAAACATTTTTCCAATAGCCTTCGGGCTTGTCCACGTGATCTCTCGCTCCTCCTACTCAAGCGAGTAGGACGCTTCTTTGCTTTGCTCCTGCTTTCTTGATCTTTATTTCTATACTTTACTTTCTCATTTAATTTCCACTATTTTTTCATTTTATTTTTCATCTTTATCAGCTTTTAATTTTAATTTAATTTCCACTATTTTTTCATTTTATTTTTCATCTTTATAAGATAAGTTAGCTTTTAAAACAAAATGCCAGGGGGCAAAATATCCTGCAGAAAATGCATGGAACTAGAACAGAGGATTTCTATCCTGGAATCAAAGATTGATGCTCTACCAAAGACGGACGAATTAAAAGCAATATCTCAGGAAAGGAGTACAGAAACAGTGGCTGAGAATGCAGAGATTGCACTCCGACAGACCGATGGCATTGCAAATCGAGTGGAGGAATTCATCGATCAAGCTGGGCAAAATGTGAGTACAGAAAACTGGCAAATGATGGGTGGCAAGCCCAAAAATAAAAACAGAAGAGTAATTACCTCAACACCAGCTTGTTCTACAAATTACAATAGGATTTACAATCCTATGGAAAATTCACAGCCCATAAAGCTTCAGAACAAATTTGAATGCCTCAGGGATGTGGAAGAGGATTTTTCAAGCGGACAAACACATCGTAAAAAGAGATCGCACCAAGATCGAAGAGCTGTGGGAAGAGGCAAAAAGCAGCTCGTTACACCACCTGATCCCACAACCCTTGTTCTTGGTGATTCCACTGTAAAACATTTAAAAGGTCATGGGATGATTATTTGCTGCCTTCCAAATGCATCCATCTCTGACACCAAAGACAGCATTTTGAAACTCATGTCCAAGCATAAAACTATCAAACGTATTGTTGTACATGTGGGAGCAAATGATGTTTTCAGAGAACAGCTGTTTGTCCAAGATGATTTCAGAAAACTTTTTTCTGATCTCTATAAGACTGGAATACAATCTTTTATTAGTGGCCCACTCCCAGCGAGAGGAAGTTTTGCATTTTCTCGACTCTTCAGTCTTAACACCTGGCTTGGAAAAACTTGTTTTTCATTTGGTATGAACTTCAAAGACAATTTTAACCTTTTCTGGAATCGCAGAGAATTTTACAAGCCAAATAGCACTGAACTCAGCTGGATTGGAGCCAAGGTCTTAGTAGACCATCACAGACTTGCAATCTTTTCTCAGCCAGCATTGAGGAAAACAGTTGATAAGATGTCGCAGACGGACATAGTTACAAAAAACAATACCTCTGCAAAGACAAAACAATCATCTTTGCAAGTCGTCATCAAGGACACACAGACATCTGATCTGCCAGACTGCCAAGATTCAAAGACAGACTGCCAAAAATCAGAGACAAACTGCCATACAAAGAACTCACCAATTTCTCGCTCTTCTGACTTCACTACGTCATCTTCATCTTCCACCCGCATGGATTTCCCAAATAGCATGCAGAGATTACTCCCAATGGCTACACTCTCTTTTTCCAGCCCAAATCTGTCGCGACAAGCAGTGTACCCAGTTCATCAAAACTGTGTTCGCCCAGGACTTTCAGCTGGCTCACCATCCAAAAGATACATGTCATCTCCCTGTTTGATGTACTCTGGGTCCCTGCAAATGGGTGTAGTTTTGAAAACCAGCTGGGACCCAATATGCCATTCTCTATTCCTGTGTTGATAAGAAATAGAAAACATAGAGCACATTTAACCCAGGGGGTAAACCAATCTAATCTCCTTCCTGTTTTAAAACAATATCAGAGTGCACAAGCAGATATTACTTCTAGACTTTCTGTAAAGCTAGCTCTTCTGAACGTTAGATCACTTTTAAACAAGTCATTTTTAATTAATGATCTTATCTGCAAACACAATCTTGATTTTTTGCTTCTAACTGAAACTTGGCTGGATCAAGCAAATAGTGCTACCACCCTTATTGAAGCAGCTCCCCCAAATTTTTATTTTTTGAATGTTACCCGACAAGGGAAAGGTGGAGGGATCGCAAATATATTCAAAGTCTCTTTTCAATGTAAACAATCCTCACTTGGTGATTTTACATCCTTTGAACACTTATGTGCACTTGTTACATGCTCTCCTAACATATTATTATTAACTATTTATAGGCCTCTGAGACATTCAGCCAAAGTCTTTCTTGAAGAGTTTGGTGAACTGTTGTCAGTCATTTGCTTAGAGTTTGATTGTCTTATTATATCTGGGGATTTTAACTTGCATGTAGATAATACGGAAAACATTTATGCCAAAGAACTACTTGCACTTATTGACAACTTCGACCTAGTACAACATGTACAGGGGCCGACCCACTCTCGTGGTCATACCCTTGACCTCGTCATCACAAAGGGTCTTACTGTTTCTACTACTGTTGTTGACCTGGCCTCATCTGATCATTTTTGTGTTTTCTCTGATGTTTCTATGTCTCCTCACATTCAGAACAGCTCAACGACTATGGGTAGGAGAGTCATAAAAGACAACACGTGCTCTCTTTGAGCAAGCTCTCTCTCAGAACTCAACCAAAATGTCAGACTCTGTAGATGATTTACTGGAAATTTTTAATTTAAATATGACCCAAATTATGGATGATATTGCTCCATTCAAAATCAAAAGAGTCAATGATAAGCAGAAAGCACCATGGAAGCAGTACCCGGCTGTTAAACTGCTAAAGAGAGAATGTAGAAAGACTGAAAGAAAATGGCGCAAATCTAAACTTCACATCCATTATCAAATCCATAAAGAGATGCTTTGTAATTATAATTATGAAATTCGTAAAGCAAGACAGTCTTTCTTCTCCAATATCATAAACAGGAATATGAACAATGCCCGTGTGCTATTTTCAACAGTAGAGAAGCTAACTAATCCCCCACCACAATTAGCACCTGAACTTCTCTCAGTTAATAAATGCAATGAGTTTGCATCCTTCTTTAAAGGTAAAATTGATAAAATACGGCAGAATATTCCTCATAATATATCTCAGCTGCAAAAAATTGAAAAACTGCAATCACCAATGACACAAATAGATAACTTCAACACAATGTCAGAATTTTGTTTGATTATGAGACTCTTGAAAAAACTGTAGAAAATTTCAGTTCCTCAACATCTGAATTGGACATTCTGCCCACCAACTTTTTTAAGTCTGTTCTTCATCTTATAATTACAGATGTGCTTCAAATTATAAATACATCCCTAGAGACTGGCGTTGTTCCTGTGTCCCTGAAAAAAGCCGTTGTAAAGCCCCTACTTAAAAAAAATAATCTGGATCCTTCAGTATTAAATAACTACAGGCCAATATCAAATTTACCATTCATTGGGAAAATCCTTGAAAAAATTGTCTTCAATAAATTAACTGCCTTCTTGATATCAAACAGCCGTTTTGATAATTTTCAGTCAGGTTTTTGTGCCAATCATAGCACTGAAACAGCGCTGATTAAAGTTATAAATGACATACGTCTTAATACTGATGCAGGCAAAACATCGGTCCTGGTGTTACTGGACCTCAGTGCAGCTTTTGATACTGTTGATCACAACATACTGCTATATCGACTTGAACACTGGGTTGGATTGATTGGTAAAGTCATCAATTGGTTAAATTCATACTTAAAAGATAGAAGCTTCTTTGTTACCATGGGAAATTGTTCCTCAACGTCAATGTCCTTGACCTGTGGTGTCCCCCAGGGGTCGATTCTTGGACCATTACTTTTCAACCTTTATATGCTCCCACTTGGGCAAATTATCAATAACAATTCAATTTTGTATCACTGCTATGCAGATGACACCCAAATTTATCTTGCTCTATCACCTAATGATTATGCCCCCCTTGAATGTCTCTACCAGTGTATCGATCAAATCAACAACTGGATGTCACAAAATTTTCTTCAGCTGAACTCAGATAAAACAGAAGTAATTCTATTTGGAAAAAAAGATGAAAGACTCAGGATTACCATTATTCTTGACACTAAAGGGATTAAAACTAAAGAAATGGTTAAAAATCATGGTGTTTTCATTGACAGCGAGCTAAACTTTGACAGTCACATGAAAGCAATCACTAAAACAGCATTCTATCACCTAAAAAACATTTCCAAACTAAGAGGACTTATGTCAAAAAATGATCTGGAAAAACTGATGCATGCCTTCATCTCTAGTAGGGTTGATTACTGCAATGGCCTTTTCACAGGCCTGCCAAAAAAGACCATCAAACGACTTCAGCTGGTTCAAAATTAAGCGGCTAGGGTTCTCACACGAACAAAAAGAACAGAGCACATTACTCCAATTCTAAGGTCCCTTCACTGGCTTCCAGTAAGCTACAGAATTGACTTTAAAGCATTGCTGCTGGTGTACAAATCTCTAAATGGTACAGGGCCCAATTACCTCTCTGATATGTTGCAGCGGCCTAACCCAATCAGATCTACCAGATCAAAACAGAAAAATTTACTATTAAAACCTGTTGTTAAAACAAAGTGTGGTGAAGCAGCTTTTAGCTACTATGCAGTACAGCTATGGAACCAACTGCCAGAGGACATCAAAAATGCTCCTGCTGTTGGCAGCTTCAAATCTAGGTTAAAGATCAAGCTGTTTTCAGATGCTTTCTGTTAAATAATTAATATTGTCTTCTATACATGTTTTTATAATCTGTACTTTTACAGTTTCTGCATGTTTCAAATTTTACTTAACTTTTATTCTATTTTATTCTGCTGTTTTTTTTCCACCCCCTATTTGAACTTCAACTTCATTTTATTATTTTATTTCTACTGTTGTTTAATTCTTATTATATTTTTCCCATTTATTTTATGTAATTTTATTCTCTATTGTTTTCTGTTTTGCTTTTACTTCTGTAAAGCACATTGAACTGCCACTGTGTATGAAATGTGCTCTATAAATAAACTTGCCTTGCCTTGCCTTTAGCAAACTTCAGACCAGCACCAATGTTCTTTTTGGAGAGCAGTGGCTTTCTCCTTGCAACCCTGCCATGCACACCATTGTTGTTCAAGTCAAGTCAAGTCAAGTTTATTTGTACAGCGCTTTTAACAATAAACATTGTCGCAAAGCAGCTTTACAGAATTTGAACGACTTAAAACATGAGCTAATTTTATCCCTAATCTATCCCCAATGAGCAAGCCTGTGGCGACGGTGGCAAGGAAAAACTCCCTCAGACGACATGAGGAAGAAACCTCGAGAGGAACCAGACTCAAAAGGGAACCCATCCTCATTTGGGCAACAACAGACAGCCTGACTATAATATTAACAGTTTTAACAGGTATAACCCTCAACTGTCCTCATGGGGCTGTCCTTCACAGGAGTGGGGCGATAAAACTCCGACCAGACACAGGGCACCAGGATGGATCAAGCAGGTCCGAGGGGCAGAAGAGGCCAGCATCTCAATCCCAGGATCAACATGTAACTCAGAGGGACAGATGGGGGGGGAGAGAAAGAAAACACGATGTTAGGTATGCCCTAAAAATGACAAGTATTAAATCTGTGTGGTAGGCTCGCAGAGACGAGAGTCTTTACATCAGGCATGACGCACAATGGCATGTTAATATGGTAAAAAATATATCATGACCTGCTCTGGCTGGATGTTCTGTTCAGTGTTGTCCTGATGGTGGATTCATGAACATTAACATTAGCCAACGTGAGAGAGGCCTTCAGTTGCTTAGAAGTTACCCTGGGGTCCTTTGTGACCTCGCCAACTATTACACGCCTTGCTCTTGGAGTGATCTTTGTTGGTCGACCACTCCTGGGGAGGGTAACAATGGTCTTGAATTTCCTCCATTTGTACACAATCTGTCTGACTGTGGATTGGTGGAGTCCAAACTCTTTAGAGATGGTTTTGTAACCTTTTCCAGCCTGATGAGCATCAACAATGCTTTTTCTGAGGTCCCCAGAAATCTCCTTTGATCGTGCCATGATACACTTCCACAAACATGTGTTGTGAAGATCAGATTTTGATAGATCCCTGTTCTTTAAATAAAACAGGGTGCCCACTCACACCTGATTGTCATCCCATTGATGGAAAACACCTGACTCTAATTTCACCTTCAAACGAACTGCTAATCCTAGAGGTTCACATCCTTTTGCCACTCACAGATATGTAATATTGGATCATTTTCCTCAATAAATAAATGACCAAGTATAGTAATTTTGTCTCATTTGTTTAACTGGGTTCTCTTTATCTACTTTTAGGACTTGTGTGAAAATCTGATGATGTTTAAGGTCATATTTATGCAGAAATATAGAAAATTCTAAAGGGTTCACAAACTTTCAAGCACGACTGTATATCTGGTAAGTCTCAGCTCTGTACTTTGTTTTAACCCAAACCAGCATACATTACACCATCGAATGGAAGTGGCGGTGAAGTAGAAAATACAAGTTTTGGTTAAAAAAAATATTTAAATGAACAAATTTTACTGCAGTGTTCAGCTTCGCTCCAAAGGAAGTCGGTTACTCTAAGGAGCAACATCTAACTTCTCACACACAGATCATTAACATTACTCTTTAGATATTTCTGATGCGGGTGTATTGGCAGTTCACCTGGTTCGCAGATGCGGGTCACCTGGGAGGTTTGCTAGCAGTAACGTGTGTATGACGTCACGTGAATAGGGTCTGTAGGGTGGCGAGATTCAAAGATCCGAGTCAGTCAAAAGATCCGAAATTCCCATCACTACTGCAGACGTTTCCCTGAGCCCCAGTGCTCCATCAGTAGGTGGCGGTAAAGCGCCCAGTCGCTGCTTCTCCAGCCGCCTGAAAACACTGTTGAAGAAAAAGATTCCACAGTTTTCTCAGCTTTAGTGGATAAAGGTAATAATCACATTAAATAATTTCTGACAGTTTTGCAGTTCAAAGGAAATAAATAACATTGGCACGTTGGGTTTATTTCTGAAGATTTAAAACCTCATTCTGCCTTAAAGCCCTGAGGTAAGTGAAACTGAAGCTGTGTGGGCGAATCCCAAATGGATCTCCACTTCACTGTTTAAATGCACTACGTTCGATACGAAATAATGCCGTGCATGCCCTATGTAGTGCACCATGCATCCACTAAGGGGACATTTGTAATTCTCCTTCAGGGAGGTGTTTTAGGGTAGCTAACGCGTTTCTTGATGTGTTTTGTGCTGTCCAAAAATATCCAAACTTTAACCCGAACATCTTTCTCTAAAAATAAGTCATAACCCTAGATGATGGCAGAAAAAGTGCATTTATTGTAGATCTCAAAAATCATACAACAAATGGAGTTCGTCTCGAGAAAAGGTGATTACATCGTGCAAAATAATACTTAAAAAACCCCTAGAAGCCCTTCTCTCAGTCAGATGTTCCCTTACTGTATCTTCTTACGTCTCCTTTTAACTATGGATAACGCTCATCTGATATGACTCCCGTTATTTTTTTTCTTCAATGAAACCCATTTTTCTTGTTTTAATTAAATTTCCTTATACTGTTATTCATGATCAAAGATATGTGGAATATCTACCCCTGCCGTGCCTGACTCCATTATTTTCTATTTTCAGTGTGTTCACTCGACCTCCAGTTTCTCTTAAACCTCCTGTCCTCGAAACGACCTCCTTTTCTGTATAAAAAAAAGTGTGAATACACAGAGAGTATACCATCAGAACTACGTTATCCAAAGCTTAGACATAAAATGAGATTTAACAAACAATATGTCCGTACACAGAAGGTTATCTGTTTTTCCCTTATAAATGTCCGACATAAGCCCCCTCTTTTTGACGTGAGTCCGAATGCAACTACATTACTCAGTGGTCACATTATCAAAGGGTAAGGTTACACTGACAAGATTACATGAACAAATATTCATACCAACTAAATCATACGCATATGCATCATTGGTATACTGATTGTATAACAACACAAGATAAAAGAGTATTATATGTTAATATAGTTACTACAAATACTGTATGGGCAGTGGCTAGACCTGGCTTGGAGCCGGTCTAGAATGGAGAAGTAGGACGACTCCTTCCCTCCACTAGTCCGAGGGTTCACCTTGGGCAAGTGATAGTACCCTCTTGCCCTCCTACCTAAGATTACAGGTCAAAGTGCTGGCAGCAGGGCGCTGGTAGATGCCAAAGGCAGATGAACCTATATTGGGTCAATGGCAGAGGCATCAGCTGGCATACAGAAGAGACACTGGTTGGCCAATGAATGGCAGCACTGACTAGTTAGTAGTCACTGCGGGGCAACCTCTTTATCTCCTAGGTTTGTTGCGCGTTTGTGTACCACTTAGGGTCAGATACTGTGGTCCAGAGAGGCTTTTCGGTGGGGGCACAACACCAAAAGCCTTTTTTTTTACCGTGCAAGGCATGATTTGGGATGCTTACGAGGAAGTGTTCCACCTAATATCAAAGTCCAGGGTAAACCACTCAAATCTACAAACTGTTTCACGTACCTGGGAAGTGCAGTGACTAACAACAACTCATCAGACACAGAAGTTGATAGACGGATCCAAGCAGCTTCCAAGGCTTTTGGAGCACTCAAGAAAAAGCTTTGGTCTAGACATGACATTAGACTTGTCACAAAGATAAATGTTTACAACACAGTGGTTCTACCATCTCTGCTGTATGGTACAGATTGCATGACCCTGTACCGCAGACACATCAAGAAACTCACAGCCACACAACTCCAACATCTACGACAGCTACTGAAGATATCTTGGAAGGACAGAGTGCCAGATGTGGAAGTCATTGAACGAGCCAACACAGAAAGTGTTGAAGCTCTTATTGCGGCCGCACAGCTCAGGTGGGCTGGACATCTAGTGAGAATGCCTGACACCCGTCTCCCAAAAAACGTCTTTTATGGAGAACTAAGCTATGGCAGGAGGAACCGCGGTGGCCAAAAGCTAAGATACAAAGATAGACTAAAGCGCCACATGAAGATGTGCTCTATAAATGACTCCGCATGGATAGAAAGTGCTCTTGATAGATCTAAATGGCAAGCAACCATACATCAGGCCAAGATCTCAGTTGAAAAGGATAGAAAGGCAAGATATCTCAGAGCACATGCAGTTATGGCCCTTTTCCACTACCCTTTTTCAGCTCACTTCAGCTCGCTTCAGCTCACTTCAGCCCGACACGGCTCGCGTTTCGACTACCAAAAACCAGCACGACTCAGCTCGTTTCAGCCCTGCTTAGCCCCTAAAACTCGCACCGTTTTGGGGTAGGGCTGAAGCGAGCCAAACCGTGCTGACTGAGGTTGGGGGCGTGAGCAGACACTCCCCTGTGCACTGATTGGTGAGGAGGAGTGTCCTCACATGCCCACACACGCCCCGCGAGCGCGCTGGGATCTGTAAACACCGCAAACCCGGAAGAAGAAGAATTACGAATTACGAGAATTTCTGAAGCCTTATGCGCCTCGCCTCATCTATACGCTCTTGCCAGTATCTGTTGGCGTTGTCAAGCCACAGCACCAAGACCAGCAACACTAACGACTCCATGTCCTCCATGTTTATTGTTTACTATAAGGGTCGTGAGACTACCGCTGAAAAGATCACTGAATCAGTGACATACAGAGCATCGTGGACGAGTTCGCGGAGCGCAAGGCTCGCCGTATGCCCTTCAAATAATGCGCGCAGTAGGCTATTGATGTTTTATTATGAGCCATGTACAGTATGTCACCTAATGTTTTTTTGTTTGAGTTACATGTTCGTTTGAAGGACTTAATGTACAAAATAACATAGTTGCACCCCGTAGTGTTGAAATTGGTAAACACAGTGCATTCAGTGAGGTTTGCACCGCCCTCCTTTTATTTCTGACTCTTCCTGTCACTGCTGCAACCTCTGAGCGCTCATTCGTATGCCCTTCAAATAATGTGCGCAGTATAGGCTATTGATGTTTTATTATGAGCCATGTACAGTATCCTAATGTTTTTTGTTTCTGAGTTACATGTTCGTTTGAAGGACTTGATGTACTAAATAACATAGTTGCACCCGGTAGTGTTGAAATTGGTAAACACCGCAGTTGCGGACATTTTGTAGCCTAAAATGATGTTATGATAAGCTTTAATAAAGGGTCCGGTCATTTGCCCCGCCCCCGGCCCGGCTCTGACTTGTTCCGCCACTGTCACTGATGTCACTGTTTGCGCTGCTTAACGACATCACATGACGTCCACCCACTTTCGCTAACTCCACCCAATGTGTCCACCCACTTCCAGCCAGCACGGTTCAGCGCGGTTGTAGTCGAAATGCAACTCCAACAGCCCCGCTCAGCTCGACTCAGCTCGACTCGGCACGGCACGGCTCAGCCGCGTTTGTAGTGGAAAAGCGGCATTAGACATAGTAAGTGGACAGATACAGCTCATGAATGCCCGTTCTGTGGGAAACTATGCAGATCTAAAGCTGGCCTTGCAGCCCACGCACGTTATTGTTCTACATAAATTTCCAAAAATCATAGTCATCATCGTTTACGATGTACGGCCTATACAAATACTGTGAATAAGTAATGTGTTTGTATACCTGGGCCTTTATGCAAGACACCATAGAAACTACAGTATGTGTCCTGTTTTCCCCAGTCACTCTGGCATTCCTTTCTTCTCCTCTTTGCGCCGCACAGGAGGACCATTGAATGGTCAGAGAGAGGTCACTAGTACATCATCTGACCAACTGTTGTCACACACTTATCTCATCTTGCATATCTTTGTTCTCTACCTTCCTAATCTGAAACTATTTCTCGCTCTAAATCCCCATGAGATATTACTACATATTGGCCCACAATTGAACCCATTGTACTGCTGATCAGATTTTATTTTACTAGCAGTATTACACAAGTTAACACCATTAAAATCCTTATCACAACCATCAGGATCATTCTCAGTCTAACCAACGCAGCCTTCCAGCTTCCTGATAACAACCAAGACCAACACCCTTTTTCTCCTGTATTTTTTTTTTCATTGCTCCTGTGGAGGACAACCCCATATGGAGAGTCGAAAGTCACGCTTGGAAGATGGTTCTGGACACTTAGCAAAACTGTATGATGGCTGAGGACTACAATTGACATAGTGTCTTGCAAAAGTATTCATCCCCTCTGGTGTTTTGTCCTGTTTTGTTGCATTATAAGCTGGAATTAAAATTAATTTTTTTGGAGGGTTAGCACCATTTGATTTGCACAACATGCCTACCACTTTAAAGGTGCAAATTGTTGTTTTATTCTTATACAAACAATAATTAAGATGAAAAAACAAAAATCTGGAGTGTGCATAGGTATTCACCCCCTTTCGTATGAAACCACTAAACAAGAGCTGGTCCAACCAATTCACTTGATAAGTCACATAATTGATTGATTAAGATCCACCTGTGTGCAATCAAAGTGTCACATGATCTGTCACATACTTACGTATCCTCTTCGCTCCCACTGGAGCATAAGGTCTCCACAAGATCCCTCCATCCAGCACGGTCTTTTGCCTTGGTCTCAGCCTCACTCTAATGGATTGTCACCTTGTTGTGGTAGAGAAGCTTGTGTGTTCCGATAACCTTGAGAGCTATACCAGCAGGAGCAGAAGCTCCTGGTTGGAGCTAACCAAGTTGGACAGGTCAAAGGGCAGGAACCAGACGAAAGGCAATCCCTGGTCCTCCAAGTTGGGGGTTGGGCGTGAGGCTAAAACCCTCACCCTGTAAAACAAAACCTGTTACAGAAATTGAGACAAGATCTGTCACATGATGTCTATAGAAATCAACCTGTTCTGCAACATAAGAACCAAGGAGCACTCCAAACAGGTCAAAGACAAAGTTGTGGAGAAGTATAAATCAGAGTTTGGTTATAAAAGATATACCAAACTTTGAATATTCCACGGAGCACTATTAAATCCATTATAGCAAAATGGAAAGAATGTGGCACCACTACAAACCTGACAAGAGAAGGCTGCCCACCAAAACTCACAGGCCAGGCAAGGAGGGCTTTAATCAGAGATGCAACTAAAAACACCAAAGATAACACTGAAGGAGCTGCAAAGATCCACAGCGGAGATCGGGGTATCTGTCCATAGGACCACTTTAAGCCATACACTCCACAGAGTGGGTGGGGCTTTATGGAATAGTGGCCAGAAAAAAGCCATTGCTTAAGAAAACACATTTGTAGTTTGCCCAACAGCATGTGGCAGACTCCCCAAACACATGGAAGAAGATTCTCTGGTCAAATGAGACTAAAATAGATCTTTTTGCCCATCGTGGGAAGTGCCATGTGTTGCGCAAACCCATCAACCTGAGAACACCATGCTGACAGTGAAGCATGGTGGAGGCAGCATCATGCTGTGGTGATGTTTTTCATCTGCAGAGACAGGAAAGCTGGTCAGGACTGAAGAAAAGGTGGATGGCACTAAATACAGGGCAATTCTGGAGGAAAACCTGTTTGAATCAGCCAGAGGTTTGAGACTGGGATGAAAGTTCACGTTCCATCAGGACAATGACCTTAAATATACTGCTAAAGCTACAGTGGAGTGGTTTAAAGGGAAACATTAAATGTCTTGGAATGGCCTAATCAAAGCCCAGACCTCAATCCAATTGAGAATCTGGGGCATAACTTGAAGATTGCTGTAGACCAACACAACCCATCTAACTTGAAGGAGTTGGAGCAGTTCTGCCTTGAGGAATGAACAAAAATCCCAGTGGCTAAATGTGCTAATCTAATAGAGACATACTCCAAGAGACTTGCAGTTGTAATTGCACCAAAAAGTAGCTCTACGAAATATTGACTTGGGGGGGGTGAATACCTATGCACACGCCAGATTTCTGTTTTTTCATCTTAATTACTGTTTGGGTCACAGTAAAACAACAATTTGCACCTTTAAAATGGTAGGCATGTTGTGTAAATCAAATGGTGCTAACCTTCCAAAAATCCATTTTAATTCCAGCTTGTAATGCAACAAAACAGGACCGACACCAAGGGGGATGAATACTTTTGCAAGACACTGTCACTTTAGGACTGCAGTTGTCATGAACAGTTTTGCACTCAAGTTTCCATCAATGAACAGTTGATAACTTCAGCAAAATATACTTTGTTAAAACTATAACGAACTTCCTGGTTACACAGTTGTTCTTTGTGACCGTATAGGACACAGTTATAGAAGCAAGTTACTTATAATCATGCTGTCTGTTATCACCCAAATGAGGATGGGTTCCCTTTTGAGTCTGGTTTCTTCCTCGTGTTGTCTGAGTGAGCTTTTCCTTGCCACCATCGCCACAGGCTTGATCATCAGGGATAAATTAGGGATAAAATTAGTTCATGTTTAAAGTCTTTAATTTTCTGTAAGGCTGCTTTGCGACAACGTCTGTTGTTAAAAGTGCTATACAAATAAACTTGACTTGGGGGAAGACGTTGGACAGACCTGGCAAACCCACTCATATAGACCCTTTTCAGTCACGTGACCTTCGTAAACGCGACCGCCATTTTGGACATGTAGTGGACTTCGGCTCGAATCAGTTTGAATGCGAGGAAGGCGACAAACGAAAAACATAAAAGAAAAAGGACCGAGATGCAGAAAACACCTTCACTATCCAGCGACGTAGGGCATTTACAGGGCGAGCAGAGGGAGAGGTATTTGCAAAAACTGAGGTTAGCAGGCTTAGAGAACGACGTTTACCTGCTTCCACCAGGATTGTTCACTGACATACGGAAGTACACGAAGCCCTCGTCTTTACCTGACTTCGGCCCACATGATCTGTATACCTATGTCGTTAAAAACCCATCGCCATACACATACACGCCAACGTCCGAGGTTCCGGAGCGCGCTCCGGCTTGCTCCAGGAGTGCTCCGGCCGAGGTTCCGGAGCGCGCTCCGGCTTGCTCCCCCTCAAATTAAGCAGCGCGCTCCGGCTTGCTCCCAGAGTGCTCCGGCCGAGGTTCCGGAGCGCGCTCCGGCCGAGGTTCCGGAGCACGCTCCGGCTTGCTCCCCCTCAAATTAAGCAGCGCGCTCCGGAACCTCGGCCGGAGCACTCCGGGAGCAAGCCGGAGCGCGCTGCTTAATTTGAGGGGGAGCAAGCCGGCGCGCGCTCCGGAACCTCGGACGTTGGCTCCGGCAGCTATTTACACTGGATCCGGTGTAAATAGCTGCTGGATCATAATTACAGTAAACTAGTAAATACAGTAAAGGAAAAACTTGAGACTGAAAGGTTTTAACAGTCATCCAAATGACTGAACGTAAACATTGCTACAGTAACATACTAGCTACTATGTTGTTGACATTAGCTAGTCAACAATAGCTACTACAGAAGAACAAAGAGGTTACAATGGGTTATTTTAACCTATTTGGTTACACACTCGCCGCCACAGAATGTTAATAGCAATGTAATGCCTTTTCTGGCTAATTTTATTCGTCTTACCTCCAACAAAGTGGTCACTACACAAGCGTTGGTATGCTGAGGGCTGCCAATCTTTCCTGTTAATGGCCGCTATCCATCTTCTCCGTCGGGATCCGATAAAATGATAAACCTTGCCTTGTTTGTTGATGGTTACTATATCCAGGTGCACAGCAATATAGTGGCATGATGGAAGTCTTGCTGAAAGTAAAAACTTTCTTTGCTGCCGTTCCTCAATGTTGGCTGTGGTAAACTACTGGTAGTACATGTCCAAAATGGTGGCCACGTTTGTCGTGACGTCACGTGAAAAGGGTCCATAGTGCAGGTGTGCTGGGAACATTTATTAGAGCCCTTGTCTGAAAGCTCTTCAGCTCACACCTCCAGCAGAGCTTCTCCTTCATTCTGAGAAAGGCTGGGGACATTGAGTCTGAATGGACCATGTTCCATGCCTCTATTGCTGAAGCAGCTGTACAGAGCTGTACTAGCAACACTGTTTGTGCCAGTTGTGGCAGCAACCCCTGAATCCGGTGGTGGATGTCAGTGGTTGAGGAAGTCGTCAAGCTGAAGCAAATGGTCTTCCAAGCCTGGCTAGCTTGTGAAACTCCTGAAGTAGCTGACAGGTACTGACTGGCCAAGTGAAGCATGGCTGCAACAGTTATAAATGCAAAAACTCAGCTGTGGTGCTTGAAAGTTTGTGAACCCTTTAGAATTTTCTATATTTCTGCATAAATGGGACCTAAATAGGATCTTGTTACATGTTGGTCCTGGGATTGAGATGCTGACCTCTTCTGCTCCTCAGACCTGCCCTATCCATCCTGGTGCCCTGTGTCTGGTTGGAGTCTCATCGCGGCGCTCCTATGGAGGACAGCCCCATGTGGACAGTTGAAAGTCACACCTGGAGGACGCTCTGGACACTTACAGTAATGCTTTTATGGCTGAGGACTACAGTTGACTTGCTAACTCTAGGACTGCAGTTGTCATGAACAGTTTTGCACTCAAGTTTCCATCAATGAAGAGTTTATAACATCAACGAAACTGACTTCATGTTAAAACTGTTAATGTTATAGTCATGTTGTCTGTTGTTGCCCAAATGAGGATGGGTTCCCTTTTGAATCTGGTTCCTCTCGAGGTTTCTTCCTCAATGTCGTCTGAGGGAGTTTTTCCTTGCCACCGTTGCCACAGGCATGCTCATTGAGGATAGATTAGGGATAAAATTAGCTCATGTTTTAAGTCGTTCAAATTCTGAAAAGCTGCTTTGCGACAATGTTTGTTGTTAAAAGCGCGATACAAATAAACTTGGCTTGACCTAAAACATCATCAGATTTTCACACAAGTCCTAAAAGTAGATAAAGAGAACCCAGTTAAACAAATGAGACAAAAAAATTATACTTGGTCATTTATTTATTGAGGAAAATGATCCAATATTGCATATCTGTGAGTAGCAAAAGTATGTGAACCTTTTGCTTTCAGTATCTGGTGTGACCCCCTTGTGCAGCAATAACTGCAACTAAACATTTCCGGTAACTGTTGATCAGTCCTGCACACCGGCTTGGAGGAATTTTAGCCCGTTCCTCCGTACAGAACAGCTTCAACTCTGGGATGTTGGTGGGTTTCCTCACATGAACTGCTCACTTCAGGTCCTTCCACAACATTTCGATTGGACTAAGGTCAGGACTTTGACTTGGCCATTCCAAAACATTCACTTTATTCTTCTTTAACCATTCTTTGGTAGAACGACTTGTGTGCTTAGGCTCATTGTCTTGCTGCATGACCCACCTTCTCTTGAGATTCAGTTCAGTTCAGTTCACTGTAGAAGTTTGGCAAGGATAAAGACTTTCAGTTGGCTTCAAAGAGATTCTAGTAAACTGTCAGCTGACTCAGGAGGGGAAGGTAGTGCTTTCCCATGCTGTTTAAAGCAGGGATGGAGTGTTGTTGACCTCAACTGGTGATATAGTCAGTAGTAATACTTCAAGGAACTTCTAAACCCATCTGACTTGCCTTCCATAGAGGCGGCAGAGTTTGAGGATTCAGGGGAGAACTCGCCCATTACTAAATCTGAGGTAATTGAGGTAGTTTTTTTTTTTTTTTAAATCCTCAGTGGCAGAGCTCCAGGAATGGATGACATTCATCCCAAGTACCTGAAGGCTTTGGATGTTGGGCTGTTTTGGTTGACACGACTCTTCAACATTGCATGGAGGTTGGGGACAGTGCCTCTGGACTGGCAGACTGGGGTGGTGGTTCCCATCTTTAAGCAGGGGAACCGCAGGGTGTGCTCCCACTTTAGGGGGCTCACACTTCTTAACATTCCTGGGAAAGTCTATGCCAGGGTACAGGAGCTAAAGGAGGCAACTGGACTTGCTTGAAATTCTTGAAGACGTTTCACCTCTCATCCAAAAGGCTTCTTCAGTTCTGTCTGCTGTGTGGAGTTCCAAGTATTTATCCTCTAGTGGACCAAAAACAACCCTAAGGAGAGTTGTTGAGGTCACATGGGCCATTGACCCTCTCAGTTATCCGGTAGGTGTTAGGGCCTCTGCATGCTCTTGTGACAAGGCTTTCGCAGATAGCTTTTTTGCAGACAGTTGTAATTTATCGTTGAGCGGGGAGTAATAGGCGTGCGCGATGTTATTCACCGCCACAACGCAAGGGGGCGCGAAGTCGCGAAATCGCTAGGAGTAGTTGGTGGGTGTGGTTAGTGGAGTGTTTATCCTCCGGTTACTTATAATGACTAGAACTGGAGTCGTATAGATGTACGTACTTCCTCACTTCCTCGATCAACCGCTCTTCGTGCTGCTCCATCTTCGCGCGTGTTTTTAAAAATGGCGGCCGTGAAAACAAAACAAACCGGGAAAGTAGGGAAGCAGAAGTGCGTGTACAGCAGATGTAGAGTGGACCAATCAGAGCCCTCTTGTCTGCGACGCTGTCTGCGAGGCTTCTGCGGTGGTCACAATTTTTGGGAGGTGCGCGCAGAGCGTCTGCGAAGGTGGGGGGGCTACGCAGACACTATCTGCGACACCGTCTGCGAGGACTGGGTTGTCAGCATAAATTGGCCTTTAGGGTCACTGGAGGCCAGGTATGAACACTTAGCAATCTAGAGGGTCATTAGGGTGATCTGTGGGTCGTTGGCTGTCTCTGCCATTATGTGAGTCATTGAAGTCAGCGGAGTCTTGGTATGGATGTGTTTTCAGTTTTCTGGGATGTAAGGTGTGTTGATGCGCAACTTGCAATTATATTACTAGGCTTACAAGGCATTTATAAGTCCCGGTAAGTCCGATCGCCTCTCACACGCAAGCCAAGTCCACCTCCGTCATTAGGACAGGTACACCCTGGGGATCCCGGTCTTGCGACTGGGTGATCTAACAGAGCTCTGACACAGGTTGTGAAGTAGCCTCTTTCAATCTGAAAAGCGATCTATATAAAAGGCAAAAGAAGTCTTCTGTACGAAACTTTTGACGTTTCAAGGAAGTGTATTTGCAGTGTGTGTAAGGATTTATTTATTTATCCATTTATATTTATATTTGTACGTATGTAAGATGTCATCGCCCAGCAATAAGTGTTACCATGAGTTCCGGCTTGGTACTATTAATGTTAGGACAGGAAAATGTGAAAGCAAACTTGCCGATTACGTGATGCAGTTCAAGAAACTATCCCATGATGTATCGTGCATGCAGGAGGTTAGGCGGAGAGGAGAGGAGTGATACGTTTTGATGATCCGGTCCTTAAGGGATGGCGTGTAGTTTATAATGGCATGAAAACAGCTAAAGCCGGTGTTGCAGTATCCCTCGCCCCTCATGTTATACTGTTAGATATCAACCATGCAATAGAGGGTCGTCTAACCATGGTGTGAGTAAAGGTACATGGAATAAGACTAACTATCTTTAATTGTTACTGCCTGATGGAACAATATGCAGAGTCCATGAAACAAGCTTTCTATCAAAAACTACACAAAGAAATCCAATGTAGTAAGAAGGACAACCCGTCATTCAAAGTAATCGTCGTAGGTGATTTCAACGCTACAATTGGGACAGACAGCGAACCAAGTAAATGGCAATGCATCGGACAGTTTAATGATCCTAATCCTACCAGCTTCAGTGGGTCTCGATTAATAGAAACATCAGAAATCAACAACTTGTTCATACTCAACACGATGTTTGCTATGAAATCTGACGAACATAGGTGGTCTTTTGTATCAAATCTGGGCTACAAGAGGACGCTAGATTATATTATTACAGAGTGGTTTGTGAAAAGTGCAACAAAGAACTGCAAAGTATACCCTATGCAAAGCCACCCCTTTGAGTCTGACCATCGTGTGGTGGTAATGCAAGCATGTTTTCCAACGAAAAGAAAATTAAGGCAAATGTTCTCAAATAGACCCCCACGTGAAGTGAAACAGGATGTTCGGCACTTAAGAGACGACTCAGTGGTACAAATCAACTATAACAACAAACTCGACCATCTTATGAAGGAAGCACCCGAATCACAGAATATAGATGACGTGGAAGAATATATTGTAGATGTCATCAAAAAACCCTCTGAAGACACAATTGATAAACCATGGGTAAACCCAGAATACCAACAGCAGCAACAGCAAGAAGAAAAAGATCCCATCAAGAAAAGAACCCTTGGAGATCAAATTAAGAAATTACGTATTCAGCTTAAAAATGCCTATTTTAAAAACAAGGCTGAAAAGATCAACTTAGCAAGCGAGAATCATAATGTTGAGGAAGAATTTCGTCTCATGAAACTGCACTCATCACTAGAACGTTCCAATAAAATACTAGTACCGCTGAACAAACTTACACTACGTTCACACTGCAGGCTGAAGTGACTCAAATCCGATTTTTTCACCCATATGTGACCTGTATCCGATCTTTTATTGACAATATGAACGACACAGATCCGATTTTTTCAAATCCGACCCAGGCCGTTTGGATATGTGGTCCTAATTCCGATTCCTATCCGATCTTTTCATATGCGACTTCAGTCTGAACCGCCAGGTCGCATTCATCCGACTTACATGTCATCAACAAGCCACAAACATCACTATTCTGCGCTGAAGTAGGCGGTGGGTCTCTCAAAAAAAGTTACAACAACATGGCGCATGACATCAATGCAACTCCGCACCCACACGTTCCTTTGAACGGAGGTTGCAGTCACTACCCCGCAGAACGCCTGAGCCAAAACCCTTGCCCTCTTCCTTCTCAACCTCCTCCTTAACATCAGGCTATTGTGCATGTTCTGGCTCCGTCGCAACAACAACTGCATCATCGCCAGGTACTCCATGCTGGCTACTGTCATACACAGGAAACTTTAGGTTACTTCCGTAAACACTGGCCATGCTCACTGCGTGTGACGTCGTCGTATCCTGCAATGCACATGCGGAACACTTTTAGGTCGCTTTTCGTTCATACTGAGGATCACATACAAGTCGCATATATTTGTTAATGTGAACGACCTCACAAAAAAATCGGATTTCACAAAAAAATCGGAATTGAGCATTAAGCCTTGCAGTGTGAACGTAGTGTAGAAGAGCATTTCTCAGAACACTTCGGCCCGCGAACTTACGAGCCACAACCAGAATTGGAATGTCCAGAAGACTACCCGTATTTACTACCCCCGGAGGATCTTCCCGAAGTAGATGTATCAGTTCCAGGCAGAGAAGAAATCAAAATCAAGATAAAGAGACTCAAGAAAGGCAAATGCATGGGAACGGATAAAATCAATGCTGAACATCTGAAGTATGCTGCCTCAGAACACCTCCTAACGTACCTTGTAGTGTTAGTGAATCTGGTGTGGACATGCCTACAGGTACCTACTCGATGGCTTACAGCAAGCATCACCTGCCTTTACAAACGAGGATTGCGATCATGTGCAGAGAACTACAGGGGTCTTAGTATAATTGCAACGTTCTCGAAGATTATATCCGCAATAATCGTCGACAAATTACGCGATGCCTATGAACATATCCTATTACCATCACAGTTTGGCTTTCGTGCTAATAGATCGACCAATGATGCAATCTTTATACTACGTCATGTTCTCAATAAATCCCGCAGATCCAAGACCCCGTTGTTTGTAGCTTTCATTGATTTGAAAGCCGCCTATGACTGGATTCCGCGCGATGCCCTCCTGAAATGCCTCAAGATGAGACTCAAGTGCCCTCTGATAATAGCAGTCCTTAGAGCCCTACTGTATGTTCGAACACCAAGGCTTTTATTAAAGGTTCAACAACGCTTTTTAATACTATGGTCGGATACAGACAAGGCGCAATGGAATCTCCAACCCTATTCGATGTCTATATGGACTTTGTTGTTAGGATAGCTCGCCATGAAATACTAACGCTATACCCAAATACAGGATTTAAAATACAGTACTGTATCCCTAACGAGGTTTCCCTCAGAGAGCTACGAAAAAACGCTAGAGCAAGTAGAGAGAGAAGAATAACAGAGCTCTTGTATGCAGACGATCAAGCCATTTTTGCCGAGTCTACGGAGGAACTGCAAACCATCTTGCAAATCTATGATCAGACATTCTCCTGTTTTGGGCTCCAGTTGTCTTACTCGAAAACTGAAACGATGGCATTCAACGTTGGAGAAGACATCCAGAACAAAATGTCCCTTGTACAGATTAATGGCAACAAACTGAAAAATATGAGGAGCTTTCGATATCTTGGCCACACAATCACAAATACCAACGAGAACCAGAAACCTCTGGCCATGAATACTGGTTCTGCATTTGAAAAGTGGAGCGAGCTGAAACATGTGCTCACTGATAGTCACATACAGACGTTAATCAGAGTTATGTTCCTAAATGCCTGTGTGAGGTCTCGACTTCTGTATAGCGTAGAGACATGGCAACTGTCGGACAAAGAACAGAGAAAAATCGATGTTATTTGGCATGGATTCCTGAGGAAAATGATAAAGGGCAGTTATAGGAGAATGAAAGATGAGAGAGATGAGGATGAGGAAGATCTGGGTGATGGAGACCAGGATTGGCGGTTTAAATACTCTAATGAAGATCTACGCCGTATTACTAAAACCAAGCCAATATCGGAATTTTGTCTGAACAGGCATTTGGGATATTTAGCCTATATCTGCAGAATGGGAAATGATGACATTAGGAAACAAACATTATTTGATGAACGCAATTATAAATGGACTGCCATAGAAAGGACATTAGGGATAGATAAGCAACAACGCAGAAGAAAAATGATGATAAAGGAAGACTTCTTGTGTTTCCTGGAAACCAGGAGCACACCCTTAAGGGGTTAACCCCTACATACAGGGAAGCGGAAGAAGTGTGCCAAGGACTGCATTGGAGGTGGCTGATAAGTGGTGTCTCAGACCATCTCCTCTGTTCAGTGATTGGTTGTTCCAGGTTGATGAAGATGGCTTCTTTTACTTCTCTTTCAAACGACCAGTCTTCTCTGGCTACAATGCATACATTGCAATCCTGAAATGAGTATCCTTTGTTATTGAGATGAAGATAGACTGCAGAGTCCTGGCCTGTGGAACTGGCTCTCCTGTGTTGAGCCATGCGCTTGTGAAGCGGTTGTTTTGTTTCCCCAATGTACAGGTCTGTGCATTCTTCACCGCATTGAATTGCGTACACTACGTTGTCCTGTTTGTGTCTGGGTATTCTGTCCTCAGGATGGACTGATTTCTGCCTCAGGGTGTAACTGGGTCTGAAGTATACAGAGATGTTGTGTTTTGTAGAAGATCCTCCTGAGTTTCTCACATAGTCCAGAAATGTAGGGAATGACAATATCCTTGCTTTTGTTGCTGTTTTCTTTCCTGTTCATTATGTTTCTTTTTCTGGTCTTGACGCAAGCCCAGTTGCTGTTAGTAAACCCGTACTGCTGAAGTGCTTCCTTGATGTTTTTGCTCTTTCTCTTTTCCCTCTTCTGTTGTAGGAAAGGACAAGTTAAGATTATTTGAAAGTGTATGGTGAGAGAACAGGAGATTGACGTTGTGGCTTATGCCGCTTTTCCACTACCAACGCGGCTGAGTTGGGCTGAGCCGTGCCGTGCCGAGTCGGGGTGAGTCGAGCTGAGCGGGGCTGTTGGAGTTGCATTTCGACTACAACCGCGCTGAACCGTGCTGGCTGGAAGTGGGTGGACACAGTGGGTGGAGTTAGCGAAAGTGGGTGGACGTCACGTGATGTCGTTAGGCGGCGCAAACAGTGACATCAGTGATCTTTTAAGCAGTAGTCTCACGACCCGGATAGTAAACAATAAACATGGAGTCGTTAGTGTTGCTGGTCTTGGTGCTGTGGCTTGTTGTCACCGACAACGCCAACAGATACTGGCAAGAGCGTATAGATGAGGCGAGGCGCATAAGGCTTCAGAAATTCTCGTAATTCGTAATTCTTCTTCTTCTTCCGGGTTTACGGTGTTTACAGATCCCAGCGTGCTTGCGGGGCGTGTGGGCATGTGAGGACACTCCTCCTCACCAATCAGTGCACAGGGGAGTGTCTCCTCACGCCCCTAGCCCCACTCGGCTCGGTTTGGCTCGCTTCAGCCTCACTGCAAAACCGTGCGAGTTTTGGGTGCTAAGCAGGGCTGAAGCGAGCTGAGTCGTGCTGCTCTAAGGTAGTCGAAATGCGAGCCGTGTCAGGCTGAAGTGAGCTGAAAAAGGGTAGTGGAAAAGGGCCATTACTCTCCGTGGCTCCAATGGGATTTCAAAATAAAATTCCCTGTGGCTTTCTGGCTGTACCTAAAAAAAATAATAATAATAATAAAATAAAAAATATTTCAAAATAAATGTATTTTCGAAAGTGTTTTAATAAGATAAAGTGCATCATTTTAAAGGTCATCTGTATAAAGTTCACATGCGCTGCATTTGTTTGCATTTTCAGATCCTCTTCAACGCAGTAATGCAGTCACCATGCTGTAATTAAAGTTCTAATTACAAGTTAAAAATGCTCCTGCTACACTAAAAATGCATTCTGTTTTTTCCAATATTGTTTTTGTTTCTTAACTTTTTAACAATAAACTGAATTACTTTTAGAGTTAAAGGTTCATGAACAACTTTAAATATTCCTCTTGTTTCCTTTTGGTTTTATGGAAATATAAGCAAATTATTATTCATCTTTTGTTTACAGCTGATATAATGAGGTCAGCAGGAGACAGACAGTGTTCCTCCAGGATGTCTCAGGCTCCTGAACCTGATCCCTTACAGGTAAAACTTAATATGATTTGTCTTACAAAAAACAATGTTTTCAGATTTACTAAACTTCATAAACAGATTTATGAACAGTGTTGATGTGTTTTACTGAAAAAGTTTTATTGTTGTTTTGATCTTTAGCTGTGTGAGGATGTGAAAATGGAGACTTCAGATGGAGGGATATCTGAAGCATCAGAGGTCTGTGTGAAGAAAGAAGAGACACTGGAGCTGAACATCTACAACCATGGAGACAACCTTGACAACCCACCTGAAGGTCTCTCCATTAAAGAGGAAGATCCTGACAAGAAAGACTACCTCTGTAAGACATCAGGCCACTCTGGATCTCAGTAATACTCACTGATTTATTCTACACTAAATTATCACTAAATTACACTAATTATTCTACTCTAGTGCACTAAAAGTACAATAGGGGGTCATTTGGGATATAGTCTCAGTCTCAGATTTAGTTACCAAACTGTGACTGAATTCAATTGAAATGGATTTTTTTAAAATTGGTAAACTGTAAAATTTATGTTAATAGAGTGCAACATGGGACTTAGGAATGAGAGAAGCTTAAATGATTATTTTTTAAATTTCCTTTATATACATTCCAGACAGGGGCGGCACGGTGGTGTAGTGGTTAGCGCTGTCGCCTCACAGCAAGAAGGTCCGGGTTCGAGCCCCGTGGCCGGCAAGGGCCTTTCTGTGTGGAGTTTGCATGTTCTCCCCGTGTCCGCGTGGGTTTCCTCCGGGTGCTCCGGTTTCCCCCACAGTCCAAAGACATGCAGGTTAGGTTAACTGGTGACTCTAAATTGAGCGTAGGTGTGAATGTGAGTGTGAATGGTTGTCTGTCTCTATGTGTCAGCCCTGTGATGACCTGGCGACTTGTCCAGGGTGAACCCCGCCTTTCACCCGTAGTCAGCTGGGATAGGATCCAGCTCGCCTGCGACCCTGTAGAACAGGATAAAGCAGCTAGAGATAATGAGATGAGATGAGACATTCCAGACAGGGCGGCATGGTGGTGTAGTGGTTAGCACTGTCGCCTCACAGCCAGAAGGTTTTGGGTTTGAGCCCAGCGGCCGACAGGGGCCTTTCTGTGTGGAGTTTGCATGTTCTCCCCGTGTCTGTGTGGGTTGCCTCCGGGTGCTCCGGTTTCCCCCACAGTCCAAAGACATGCAGGTTAGGATAATTGGTGGCTCTAAATTGACCGTAGGTGTGAATGTGAGTGTGAATGGTTGTTTGTTTGTTTCTGTGTGTCAGCCCTGTGATGATCTGGCAACTTGTCCAGGGTGTACCCCGCCTCTCGCCCATAGTCAGCTTGCCCGCGACTCTGCACAGGATAACCGGTAACGGATAATGGATGGATTGGATGGATGGACATTCTAGACATTGATTTATAATGATCACCTGAATAAAAAAAAGCGTGGAATAATACACAATTGATCATGCTGTTCTATAAAAATAAGCTATGCCGGGGTGAGTTCATATAACAGCATGGCCCAGAGTGTCTTATAACCCCTTATACCACAGTGATTTGCCTCCGATTACAATTTTTAATTTATTAATGAATGACACATTGTCTGCTTTATTCATTTATACTGTACTTACGTTTAATGTTAGGGAATGTCCATGTTCCTGTTCTTATTTACATTATAGTAGCTATAAACAGTTGTTCTCTCCAGCCACTCCTGTGTTCTTGTAGTTACTGAGACACAAACTGCAACTTGTCCTATGACACGGAATCCAGAAAGCACAAACTCCTCTGTCCTGAAGACTCTCCCTTCGGGGAGCTTATTGATCGATACCTGGGACTCCTTCTATAAATGTTAACTAAATATGTTCTAATGTCTTCACATTAGATCATTTATAGGTTGTTGTGTTTTTCTGTTTTTTATCCCAATGTGGTTGCCTGCTAGTATCCACCCACCAGCCAGGTCTCTCTAATCCTTATGGTGAAGGCTAACGTGCTTCCTCCAAGACATGTGAAGCTAGCCAACCATTTTTTCCAAATGCTGCATCACACGATAACAAAACACACTCTGAAGGAAGTGCTATCTTCTCTCTTCCTCATGTGCATTAGCTCGCAGATGACCCCGATTGGCTGTGATTAATAGGGGACAGAGAGTATGCCCCTCCGTTTGTCCTTGGAATGGATGTTCCCCCAAATAGGTGTGATGGTCAGGTGTGCAAATATCTGTATATGAATTTTAGGGGCATCATTTAGGGGGTGGTACAGCTGCAGGGTTCTGGATCTGATCCTGAGCTCAGGTTACTATCTACATGGAGTTTTGCAAGTTCTCCCCATGCCTCTGTGGGCCTCCTCTGGGTCCAATGGTTTCTTTCAGTGATGGGCTTAAATTGCTACAAGGTGTGAATGTGTGGGTGCATGATGGCCCTGCAGGACTAGTGTGAATGTATTCAGGGCCCTGTACTACGAAGCGGGTTTTCTGGCTTACCAGGGTAACTTCGAGAGTAACTTGATCACGTGCACCGTAACTTCCCGATTAACCCATACTACGAAAGTTGGCTATGTTCAAACCGAGGTATGCTGCCATGGCAACTTGCGCTGCATCTCAAACCTGCACGTCTCAGGTTATGTTCTTGGTTAACCCGAGGTTTCCGATTAACCACACCCTTTTTAAACACCACCTCTCCACCGACATTTCCTCTAGAGACAATGCCAGCGTACCTGGATGACCCGTGCGATATCGGAGCGCAGATTAGAGATGGGATTTATGGCTCTTTGATGGGATCCACATCTTTGTGATCCGTTCTTTGAAAAGTGCCGTTCAAAAGACTGGTTCATTTGGCTCTTTTTAAATATTTATTCAGTTTTAAGAAGACAGCGTCTAAATAAGCCAGATCCCTCTGCTTAGACAGTGACATCAATATTTCTGGACATACCTTTTATATAAAGCAACCTAGACTTACATTATTGCAACCCCTAAACGCTCATAAATAACCATTAAAAAACAATGAGGGCTTCAATGAATGTCCATGCAGAACAGCTTTTCTGTAAAA
The DNA here is from genome assembly GCF_027579695.1 of Neoarius graeffei. Classification (NCBI taxonomy): domain Eukaryota; kingdom Metazoa; phylum Chordata; class Actinopteri; order Siluriformes; family Ariidae; genus Neoarius; species Neoarius graeffei. Next base: position 477,790 of record NC_083579.1, on the reverse strand, counting down.
AAAAAAAAAAAGAACCCACTCAAGAACATAGTTACCAAGAACGCAATAATATTTTATAAAAAACACTTGTTTTACAAAAATATTTAAGTCTGAGATACAAAATAGATACAACTACAATAAATATAACACAAGAACTAGTTATCCCACAAGAACATTTTAATAGAAAAAAACAAACTTTCTATATTCAAAATATTGAAATTGTAACAAAAATAGATACAACTAAACAGTCAGATAAACAGATAAAGTTATAACAAGAACACGATTATTTTAATAGGAAAAAACAAACTATTAATGCAAAAAATATTATTATTAGAAAAATAGATACAACTAGACAAACAGATAAATAAATAAAATACACAAAAATAGAACAAACAAAATGACGATAGAATAAATTAAATGAACGTCCGTGCAAAGTAGTTTTCCCACAATATTATCATTAATATCACACAACTACATTATAAACTATATACAAAACAATTTGAACAATTAGGCAAACAGATAAAACTTGAATAAATAAAAGGCAAATGAATGCTTGCTTGCATGCGCGCACACACACACACACACACCATTATGAATGATGTTTTTATATTTCATTTTCACCTGTTGCCAGGTGCGTTTGGCGCTGCTGTTGCCTCTGAAATGTTCACAGGACCGACACCAACTTAGTCAAAGGGACTGAACAGTCAGTCATCCTAATTCATGTGACTCTGTGCACAGATCAGCTTAAGTAGCGACTCCATGAATTTACCATACCAAATTTTATTCAGGATTTTTCGGACATTAAACAAGTTATATATGACTGGGGCCACGTCGAAGGACCATTTTCTGTGACTTGTGATTGATCATGAAGCTTCTCTCATCCTATACTTCTGTTCTGGAACATGTAGAAGGGAGAATGTACTTGCACATTTACCCGATCGGCAATTCGTTGCCAACATGCTTGCCGCTCCTTATTGGCAGCCGCTGTGTTAGATTTTGCTCTTAATGTTGTTTTGAACTCCTCGTAGCTTTGCATTATGACAGCGCATTCTTCCTCCGTGAAGTGCGGCGACCGTGCCATTGTGAACAGTGGTGATTTGCGCTGATAACCTCCCCTTTAACGTGAACGCGCATTAACCCTGATTAGGTTAAACCAGGTTCAACAAATCAACTTCATAACTGGCGTCGTAGTATCGTTTAACCCCAAACAAGATAACCAGGTTTTGTCAACTCCGGTTTAGCGGGGGAACCCTGGGTTACTTCTGGGTAGGTTAACCTCCGTTCGTAGTACAGGGCCCAGATTTACTCCTGAAGTGGACAAGGCCTAAACTACTTTTTAAATTAAATATGAATTCTACAAATATGCCACTGGAAAAATGCCTAGCTCTAGAAATGCCAGAACTGTTGGCAAGCGCAAATAGAGATGTGCATGGGACTGGTGGTGTTTTTCCCCCCTCTCCTTTGACCTGCTTGTAATGTCCTAACAAATTTAGATGCCTCTTTTTTCTAAAATATAAATAAACAAGTGGATTAATTTAAAACAGCCCTGACCAGGCAGTTACTCAGGATGATGAAAATACATCACTGTAGCAGTTCGTAGGGGTGGAGCACAGAAAAGACGGCAGGCCAGAATTAAGTTCCACAAGAACCTCTTTATTTTATGTCTTTTCAGACTTTAGATACTCTATCTATCCACACACACACCAGTTGTCTGGTTGGGGAGAGAGCCTCCTTCCTCTGCTCTCTCTCTCCTTAGGCTGCTGGGCCATAGAAGGTTCACGCTGCACGCTGCATGCTGCACGCTGCACGCTACACGCGTGTAAAGAAAAGTGGACAAACGTAGCATGACTTGCTCTGGGCCATAGAACGGCGTTCACGTTGCACGCTGCACACTTCACGCGTGAAGCGTGAAATGAACATGCACACTTTTTTCTAGGCGTGAAGACGGAAATTCCAGTCAATGCATGCGGTCACCGCCGCGCCAGCCAATCAGAACGGGTCTAGGGAGATAACTCTATGCTTTCAGGGGAAAACTTCAGAAAAAATATAATTGAATGGTATAATTGAAAAATAGTTCTTCATCGGGATTGTCAAGCAGATTATAGAATGTTCGGTGAAATTCACCACGGGTTTCTCTCAGAAGGAAGTGTTCTCGGCTCCAAATTCTGTTCCTTTTTCTCTTCCTCTGTCTCAGTAAAAGCAGAATGAGGCAATCGTCGTCATCCGAAGAGTCCATATTGTTGGTTACTCGGTCAAAGTAGAACAGACGCAACACGTGAACATCCAAGCATGAAGTTTAATGGCCCAGGGTCCGGTTCTTCACGTGAACGTGTAGCGTGTAGCGTGCAGCATGCAGCATGCAGCGTGAACCTTCTATGGCCCAGCAGCCTTACAGGGCGCAGTCACTGGGGATGACACACAAACACAGATTAACCAACATCAGGTGCAGTGATTCTGCCACTTACCTTCCCAGACTCTGCCCTCCGGTCACAGACTGATGCTTGACCACGCCCCCGCTGCCACAATCACACACTGCCACACTCATTTTAATAAACCTGGTTTTGTTTGTCCTGCAAGCTTCATAATCTAACCATTTATTTATGCCCATATAGAAGTAAGAAATTCATACTCCTGTTACTTGTTGAGTTCTGTGAGAGCTCAGTCCTGATAGACACCATTAATCTCAAACAGATGCTGTGTGAACCTTTCTGACAAGCTTTTTTAGATTAATTTTGATACAATGCTAATATACTGTATATGTTCTCAGATATATACACACATTGCCTACACATCTGGGCATAATTTCTTCTCATTGTTTTATTTCCCTATTCCCAGACTGTGAAGTTTGCAAATCCTTCTTTTTCAACAAGTGTGAGCTTCATGGGCCACCCCTCTTCATCCCTGATACTCCTGTTCCCTTGGGAGTCCTTAACCGAGCTAGACAAACTCTTCCCCCTGGGCTAGAGATTCGGAAGTCCGGTATTCCTAATGCAGGCTTGGGAGTGTTTAATAAGGGGGAGACACTTCCAGTAGGTGCACACTTTGGACCTTACAAGGGCGAGCTGGTAGACCAAGAGGAAGCTATGAGCAGTGGATACTCCTGGGTGGTGAGTTTAGTGTAAATTTTTTATAATGATTGCATATTTTTAAGCAACAAGATGTCATCACTGGGTGACGGTAACTCCAATTAATATCAATTTCTTCTTTGCTAATGATATGTGAAATAGGGTTGTAAATCACAAGTTTCATCACAGTGCAATCCTACATCGATTCTTTTAATCAACAATTTGATGATTTTTGTCACAATGTGCTTCAGTTCGATACAGGAGTCTGCAGTCGATATGAAACATGATGAAATTTCACACAGTCTGTAGCCTAGCCGATAATTTAATATCCATCTTAACTCGTCAGTCCTGTTCCTCAAAAATATCCTTTCTGGCAACTTATGGATGATGCCCAAACAATATGCTTGTTTGTTTGTGTTTATTTATTTATTAATTAATTTATTTATTTATAAAAACAAATTTAAACTTTAGGAAGCCAGTGCTTAAAATGTCTGCTTCCTTTTTCTCACATTTTTGACTCTTCCTTTACTTTTTGACATTTTCTTTTCCATGACTTTCATTTAACTGCTGTGTGCTGCTTTTGCGTTAACTAATGTGGTTGTGATTGGCCATTGAGCCCAGTCCCAGAACAAGGCACACAGCATGCTCTCATGTGCACCACGAATGATGGACACACAGAGATGGCCAGTAAAGTGTAGTCTGGCTAACGCGACTTCAAAGCTCTGCGAGCATTTGGTCTGGCAAAGATATTCAGCCCAACCGTTTCCCAAAGGCATGGTTGACCCGCCTCCCTGAAATGCCTCAGTTTGCTACTGGTCGAAGCCAGAAAAGGCTGTAACGAAGCTTAAACCAATCACATCACTCTTTCCTCTGACGTATGTGACGCGACGGAAACCGCTTGAGTAACAGGAAGAAGATAAATACCTCCAGGGCTGCTCTTTGCTCTGTTTTCAATGAGAACTTCCCGTTGAATGCTTTCAATACAGCATCTACCGCTGTGTCAAAGGCTTGCCGCTGCTCCATGTTCGTAATGTTTCTAGTGAATGAAGCGCTTCCGGCATAGATTCTGTAAACAATCTATGGCTTCCGGTCGCAGTTCTACTACGTCACTGCCTTGAACACGCCTCTACCCAGGGCCGTTGGAGATGCTCAAAGTTGATTGGTTCCCGATTTTTCGGGAGCTTGGAAGAGCTGGAGATAGCTTGCCTTGCCAGACTAAGCTCGCAACAGGCCCTCGTGTTGCGTTACACTTAGGATGGGTGGGCCCAGGCTAAGTAAAGTGACAGATGGGGCTGGTAAAAACTTTATGTTTTTTTTTATACAAACGTTTTTAGAAATTTAGTGAATTTTCATGAATACACTGTCTTGCAAAAGTATTCATTCCCCTTGGTGTTTTTCCTGTTTTGTCGCGTTACAAGCTGGAATTAAAATGGATTTTTAGGGGATTAGCACCATTTGATTTACACAACATACCTACCACTTTTAAGGTGCAAATTGTGTTTGTGTTTTTTTTAATTGTGACACAAACAATAAGCTGAAAAAACAGAAATCTGGAGTGTGCATAAGTATTCACACCCTAAAGTCAATACTTTTTGTAGAGCTACCTTTCGGTGCAGTTACAGCTGCGAGTCTCTTGGGGTATGTCTCTATTAGCCTAGTACATTTAGCCACTGGGATTTTTGTAAATTCCTCAAGGCAGAACTGCTCCAACTCCTTCAAGCTAGATGGGTTGTGTTGGTGTACAGCAATCTTCAAGTTATGCCCCAGATTCTCAATTGGATTGAGGTCTGGGCTTTGATTAGGCCATTCCAAGACATTTAATGTTTCCCTTTAAACCACTCCACCGTAGCTTTAGCAGTATATTTAAGGTCATTGTCCTGCTGGAACGTGAAAGATGGCAGCGCGCGCACACGCAGCGGCTCCTCTCTGTCCCAACAGAACAGTGTTTTTGTGTTTTAAAACAGTGCGTATCTGTTCGTCTTTGTCGTGTCCATCAGTCTCAAGGCGCACATACTCCCGTGAATTTGTGCTCGACATCCGCAGAACTATATTCACGGATATAAATCCACGGATATAGTTTAGTTAGTTTAGTTTAGTTTAGTTTAGTTTAGTTTGTTTATTTACAATCCCCTTAGGGAAATTCTTTTTCACAGTTTACATACATTTCATAGCGCGTTTTAAGGGCTGTTTCATACATACAGTAAAGGCATACATAATCACAAACACATGGACATGATCACAGGCGTATATACATAACAAACTGTTTCACACATCCAGTAGAGACATATATACATAGTCACAGACGCACAGACACTGTCACAAACACGTTTTGATCCTCAAAAAGGAGAGAAACATGTATACATTTGGGGCGGGGGGGGCATACACATTAACATGGTTATCTCTGGGATGTTTTTATTTATCATTTGGATGGCTGAGGGGATCCTGGGGGGGGGCATACACATTGACATGGTTATCTCTGAGATGTTTTATTTATCATTTGGATGGCTGAAGGAATTAAGCTTCTGCTGAAACGGGCCTTATTACATCTTATGCTGCAGTACCTTTTGCCTGAGGGGAGAAGTGAGAAGTACCGGTTTAGTGGGTGGGTAAAGTCCAGGGATATTGCATGTGCAATGCGTGTGATGGCCTTGTTGTTTTGGTCTTGCAGATTTGGAGTGGGCAGACCGATTAATTTGGTAGCAATATTGGTTATCTGAAAGAGTCTGTTACGGTTTTTGACAGTGAGCATATTAAAAAAACATGGAACAGTACTAAAGAACAGGTTGAACAATGCTGGAATACAGTCGTAGAAGTAGGTGGGGGGCAACATGGAGGCCTTTGAGCTTGCGTACTGCTGACAGTCTTTGGTTTCCTTTTTTGTGAATGTCCATTGTATGTTGTTCGAAGGTGAGGTTATTGTCAATAGTGAGTCCTAGGTATTTGAAATGGTCTACTGTCTCTACTGTTTCATTTTTGATGGTGATGGGGTGGAGAGGTTGTGAGGAACCAAATACCATTTCTTTTGTTTTATTGACATTGAGTTTGAGGAAATTGTTTTCACACCATTTGGCGAAGTGTGAAATTGTGTGGTTATATTGTTGTGTTGAACGGGTGTCTGTGATAAGGCCAAGAATAGCTGTATCGTCTGCATGTTTGAGATATATGGTGTTGGATGAAGGGCTGACACAGTCATTAGTGTATAGAGTGTATAAAAAGGGGCTTAAGACACAACCCTGCTGAGCTCCTGTGTTGGAGGTAAGTGCAGGTGTGATTTTTGTGCTTACCCGTACGGCCTGTTGTCTGTTGGTGAGGAAGTTGTAAAGAAGATGGATCAGACGAGCGGGGACGTTGAGGTAGGACAGTTTTTGGATCAGCAGGTGTCTCTGGATAGTGTTGAATGCAGAACTGAAGTCTGCAAACAGGATCCTGGCAGTCATGCCTGGGGAGTCCAGGTGTTGTAGGAGGAGGTGCAGCAGGCAAGCAACAGCATCCTCGGTGCCTCTCCTGGCCCTATAGGCGAATTGGAGGGGGTCCAGATGTTGACGGATATGTGGCAAGATCGTGTTGAGCAGCAGATACTCCAGGCACTTCATCAGGATGGAAGTGAGGGCAATGGGATGGTAGTCATTGGGCTCTTTGGGTCGGGGTTTCTTGGGTACTGGGATTATTGTGGCTGTTTTCCAGGGGGTGGGAATTTTACATTGATAGTAGGCTTCACAGAAGAGAGAATGGATTATGGCAGAGAGTTCGTTTGCACAGGTCTTAAGTACCCTGGCTGAGATCCCATCGGGCCCTGGGGCCTTGCCTGGCTTGCATTTCCTCAGCTGCTGCCTAACGTCCTCCTCTGAGAAGCGGGCTGGTTCATCTGGGTTCAGCGGAGGGAGTGCATCCAGCTGTCTGCGGCATTCTTCTGTGAAATCATCTGTGTCGAACCAGTTGAAGATGATGTTCAATTTATGTCCTTGCTCAGGCGAGATTGGGGTGCTAGATTTAGGAGCGCTACCAGTCATTGTTTTGGCCATCTGAAAGGCTTGCCTAGTGTTCATGGCACTGAATTGTTGTTCTAGTTTATTTTTATATTGTAGTTTGGCTTTGAAGATCTCATTTTTTACGTCCCTGTTTGCTGCTCTGAGTGCTGCCCAGTCCTTTGTCTTGAAGGCTCTGTGTTTTTCTTTCAGATTTTTCTTTAGCTGTGGTGTAATCCAAGGTTTAGAGTTTGGGTATTTTTTTATTTTCTTTACTGGTATGGTGGTCTGGATGCAAAAATTGATGTAGTCTGTGATGATGGATACCTTGTCGTCTAGTGGTTCTCCATCAAACGTGTCCCAGTTGGTGCATGCCAGAGAGCCTTGGAGTTGAGCAGTGGCGTCCTCCGTCCATTGGGGGGGCGCTGTAGGTCTCTGGTTTGAGTCTTTTGAGTTCCTGTTTGTATACCGGAAGTAAACGCGCGGGAGCGAAGCTGCGCGAGAGCGGGCCGAGAGGTTGCGCGGGAGCGAAGCTGTGCGAGAGCGGGCCGAGAGGTTGCGCGGGAGCGAAGCTGCACGAGAGCGGGCCGAGAGGTTGCGCGGGAGCAAAGCTGCGCGAGAGCGGGCCGAGAGGTTGCGTGGGAGCGAAGCTGCGCGAGAGCGGGCCGAGAGGTTGCGCGGGAGCGAAGCTGCGCGAGAGCGGGCCGAGAGGTTGCGCGGGAGCGAAGCTGCGCGAGAGCGGGCCGAGAGGTTGCGCGGGAGCGAAGCTGCGCGAGAGCGGGCCGAGAGGTTGCGCGGGAGCGAAGCTGCGCGGGAGCAGGCCGAGAGGTAGCGCGGGAACGGGCCGCGTAATAACAACAAACGCAATGCCCCCGAAGAAAGCTCCTACGGTCGAGGAGATAGATGATATTAAAAAATCCCTCGACTTTCTGGGGGAAGAAATCTCTGCTGTCAGGATGCAGCAGAAGACCATCCTGGACCTGGTAGAAGAGGTCAAAGCTCTGAGGCTGCAGAACACGGAGAAGGCAAAGAGGATCGCCATTCTCGAGAACCGAGTGGAGGAGCTGGAGCAGTACACCCGGATAAATGACATCATTGTGACCGGACTGCAGATTCAGCCCCGCTCATATGCTGGAGCAGTGGCGAGAAGAGATGGAGAGGAACTGAACGAGGAGGATGCTAACTCTGTGGAGAAACAGGTGTTAGCATTCCTGCACTCCAAGGGGATTGAGGTAAAAAGCAATAATATTGAAGCATGTCACCCTCTCCCACGGAGAAGCAACACTGGCAAACCAGCTGTAATAATGCGATTTGCCAACAGAAAGCATAAGATGCAATTGTTAAAACAAGGGAAGAAACTGAAAGGCTCAGATGTTTTTTTAAATGAGCACTTAACAAAAAAAATGCAGATATTGCAAAAAAGGCGAGACTACTAAGGAAACAGGGGAAAATCCAAAACACTTGGACACAAAACTGCAAGATTTTCATCAAGCTGAAGGGATCTCCAGAAGAGGCCAAGATCTTGGTCATCCGAGATATTGGGGAACTGGACAAATTCTGAGGGAGCCAAATAAAGCAATTTACAATCATGACACAAGGACTGGACACTGGACACAAGAACTGGACACTTTCCATTATACTGAGCACAAAATACAAGATATGGAAAATAATATTGATCCGGAAAATAATCTTTTCAGCAACATCAATATCAGCTGCCGGTATTACACTGAATATCAATACAATGCAAAGATTAGAGACAGAAATAAGATATCAATTATTCATTTCAATATCAGAAGTCTGTATGCCAATTTCCATAAAATGAAGGAATATCTCAGTCAGTTCAATACTCCATTCAATATAATAACCATATCAGAAACTTGGATCAGCGATGAGATGGGAGTAGATTTTGAGCTGAACGGGCATGAATTAAATTATATCAATAGAAAGAACAAAAGAGGAGGGGGAGTGGCAATATATGTTGATAATAGTTTTGAATATAAAATTAATAATAAAATGACGGTAGCTGTTGATGATTGGATGGAGTGTATTACAATAGAAATATGCTGTGAAAAAATGAAAAATATAATAGTGAGCTGTATATACAGATGTCCTGGATCAAGCATAGAAGTTTTTATAGATTGGATGGAAAGTATGTTTATAAAATCAACTCAGAAGGTCATGTACATCTGTGGTGATTTTAACATCGACCTCTTAAATCATAAGAAACACAAAATGACAGAAGAGTTCATTAATTCAATGTTCAGTATGGGACTGTATCCAACTATTACCAGACCAAGCAGGATCACTTCTCACAGCACCACTTTAATAGATAATATATTTACTAATATCCTGGAAAATAATATAGAGAGCGGTCTACTATTAACAGACATCAGTGACCACCTACCTATTTTTAATGTATATTACTGTAATTATAGCAAGAAAAAGGATAATAAAAATTATAAATATATAAGAGTGAAAACTGAAGAAACCATGATTGCACTAAAAAATGACTTAATAATACAGGACTGGAATGTAGTTTATAAAGAAAAAGATGTTGATAAAGCATATGAGGAATTTTTAATAATATTCAATGAACTATATAATAAAAATTGTCCTATAAAGAAATACAGTAATATACATAAATATACAAATAGTCCGTGGGTCACCAAGGGGCTACAAAATGCCTGCAAAAAGAAAAATATATTATACAGACAATTCTTAAAGCATCGAACTATAGAGGCAGAGGAAAAATATAAAAAATATAAAAATAAATTAACTAATATTATGAGGATATGTAAG